>NC_133325.1:159017300-159117300 GCF_042186555.1 Aquarana catesbeiana | reverse complement strand
AAACAATTATCCTGAAAAACAATACAGCATTTTTTTTTTTTTTTGCACAGTATTGTATGTCTGCTGTACCATGTATGTACCATGTAAAAAGTATCCTGTTCTTTTTGCATTGCCTCCTCTGTGTGAAATACCTGGGGATGCTGCAGTCCTCTTGCTTTCCTATTTCAAACTGACCATGCTACCTATCTTTCCTCCAATAGTCAGACTTGTGCCAACACCACGCCCGCCCGCCTGCAAAACTAATCACTGGGAAGATCAGTGTACTGCTTTTTCTCTGCCTGCTACTGACACGCTCCCCTGCAGTCTCCTCTCTAAGCCTTTTATACAGCTAAGAACAGAGGTCATGTGATGTGTGTTATATAAAAAAGAAAAAAAATGATATTTATAATGTTTGCATTTCTATTTTAAGCCGAATGAGTTGTTTTAAAGATAAGGGTTCTCATATAGTTTAAGGGATAAGCTCACCTTTGGAACATGTAACATGTTCCAGGTCTTGCCCCCTCTCCCCCGATCACCCCCTCTCTGAGACTTTTATCGGTAATTTAAACTGAATTAATCAGTTCTGGTAAACCAGAACACTATTAGCCTCGTAAAATTGCCAGATCATAAAATATTTTAATTGTTTAAAGCAGTATTAAAATCAAAACCAAAAATGTAATCTATTGCAGCTTACCAATCATTAGATGTGGTGGCTCCGTCAGTTTTCTTTTTTTAGGTTTTCTTCCCATATGTTTTCAATTGGTGATTTGGTCAGTAACACACCTCCTGTATTAGTGAGCCTACACCCTCGTAGAAGGAGCACAGAGACACCTTTAGACAGCAGCATTGTTAGTGTGGGGGTAGGGTAGTGTTAGATGTACTAGCATATTTAACCGCTTGAGCCCCGGAAGATTTTACCCCCTTCCTGACCAGAGCACTTTCTGCGTTTCAGCCCTGCGCCGCTTTAACTGACAATTGCGCGGTTGTGTGACGTTGCACCCAAACAAAATTTATGTCCTTTTTTTTCCCACAAATAGAGCTTTCCTTTGGTGGTATTTGATCACCTCTGAGATTTTTATTTTATGCGCTATAAACAAAAAAAAGAGCGACAATTTTGATAAAAAAGCAATATTTTTTACTTTTTGCTATAATAAATATCCCCAAAAATATATAAAAAAAACTATTTTTTTCCTCAGTTTATGCCGATATATATTCTTCTACAAAAAAAATAAATAATCGCAATAAGCGTATATTGATTAGTTTGCGCAAAAGTTAAAGCATCTACAAAATAGGGGCATTTTTATTATTAATTTTTTTTATTAGTAATGGAGGCGATCTGTGATTTTTATCGTGACTGCGACACTATGGCGGACACATCGGACACTTTTGACACATTTTTGGGACCATTGTCAGTTATACAGCTATCAGTGCTATAAAAATGCACGGATTGCTGTGTAAATGACACTGGCAGGGAAGGAGTTAACCACTAGGGGGCGATGAAGGGGTTAAGTGTGTCCTAGGAAGTGATTTCTAACTGTGGGGGGATGGGCTACAACTCACATGACAGCGATCACTGCTCTCGATGACAGGGGGCAGGGATCTCTGTCATGACACAAGGCAGAACAAGGAAATGCCTTGTTTACATAGGCACGTCCCTGTTCTGCGGCTCTGACACGATCTGACACGATCGTCGGGAGACCGGTGGACATCGAGTCCACCGGTTCTGCGGGCACAGTCACGATGTATGCAGCGCAGATGCAATATAATAAATGTTTGCCTTTAGGTTTACCGTATATACTCGAGTATAAGTCGTTCCGAGTATAAGTTGAGGCCCTAATTTACCACAAAAAAAATGGGAAAAACTTATTGACCCGAGTATAAGACGAGGGTGAGAAATGCACAGCTACTGTAAGTGGAAAAGAGGGTCAACAATGCCGATTTGCAGCATCACTGTGCCCATTTGCATGCCTCACTGTGCCAATTTACAGCCATAGGTCCCCTGAACTTCAAACTCAGTAGTTAAGGGTTCCTAGATGCCCCTTAGCTGCAGCCAAAATTTGGGGTCTCTGAACCCAAAGGGTCCCGAAATGACATTGCTGCAGATGGACACAGTTGACCGAATTTGGGGCCCCGTATCTCGGGGCCACTTAGTGCTAGGAACCCCAAATTTGGTGTGCAAACCCAGTGGACCTAGCACCACAAAATTTCCAGCTGGGGTTTCTAGCTCCAAGTGGCCCCGAGATACAGGGCCCCAAATATCAGTTCAAAAAATGTCAAGCACTTTTCTGCAGCAGAGAATGACATTTTCCGAACCGGGTTTGGGGCCCCGTATCTCAGGGCCACTTAGTGCTAGGAACTTCAACTTTGGATATGTTGTGGTACCAGTTCCACTGGGTTTGCACACCAAATTTGGGGTTCCTAGCACCAAGTGGCCTTGAGATACCGGGCCCCAAAGTTGGTTCGGAAAATGAAATGTTTTGCTGCAGAAAAGTGCTTGACTCGAGTATAAGTCGAGGGGGGCACTTTCAGCACAAAAAAATGTGCTGAAAAATTCGACTTATACTCGAGTATATACGGTAATACTGCTTTAATTAGCTGTTGAAAAATATCAAGGCAGAACCTGGAAAAACAGATACTTTTTAGGCCTAGTTCACACATTGCATTTTTTTGGTGCTTTTTGCAGAAACACACTACAGTCCATATAACATGGTTTCCTATGTAACACATTCACATCTATGCTTTTTTCCGTCACTGCATTTTTGGAAAGGGCCAGGGACTCTTTTAACCACTTCAATACCAGGCAGTGTCGCATTTTGAATGCCAATTGCGCAGTCATGCTACACTGTACCCAAACACATTTTTTATCATTTTGTTCCCACAAATAGAGCTTTCTTTCGGTGTTTGATCACCTCTGGGATTTTTATTTTTTGTGCAACAAATAAAAAAAGACCGAACATTTTGAAAAAAAACAAGTTTTTCTTCGTTTCTGTAAAAAATTTTGTGAACTGAAATGGATGCACTGACGGGCACTGATAAGGTGGCACTGATGGGAACCGATTAGGTGGCACGAATGAGGTGGCACTGATGAGGTGGCACTGACGGGCACTGATAGGCGGCACTGATGAGCACTGATAGGTGGCACTGGTATCTGACAGGAAATGGTCAGAGACTGAGTCAGAGGTGTACAACATATTGGTCAAGTCCCAGTTACCAGGAATTAAAGGAATAGAGCTGGAGATCTACAGAGCACATACCCTGGTGGACGGGTGCTTCAGAACATAACAACCATACGCATTACCCCTGTAGGGGTGATGAGATGCGGTGTGTGGGGACCCTTGAGGGGGAGCACTTAAAGTCACCTGGATACCTCTGCAAGCACTGAAGTCACTTATGAGGATCTCTGTCATCCCCACTACATTATTTGATTAATATATAAGTGGACTGTTTTCTAGTTTTCACCCATATACACAACCATATATACTTGAAGTCTGAACTTTATTCAATTATTACTACATTTTGTATTTTTGCTTTTTTCTTATTGGATCTAACACTTCTGGACACTTAAATGTATATGGGTTACAAGCACATCATATGCACCTATTATTATATACTTTCTAAAAGGTCAGACATATAGGTCTTATATATATTTATTTATATATTTTTTTGGTGATCTTTATGCAATTTATGCACATAGCATTATGCAACCTTAAAGGTACTCTTGCTATACCACTGAAGGAATAATTTCTTATTTCACTTATCTGGATGCATATAGCACATGCACTTTTTGAGTAGATTCTGCCTTTTTGTAAAGATCAGGATCAACTTATATATATAATTCTATTTCAATATATAGCTCGTACTTTTCTCTATATGATCTCTTAGGCTTGGTGTCTATCACTAATTATACTCACTTGTGTTCACTTGTTTTCTTGTCCACAACTGATACTGGGTACATAATACCAGGCTGGTGGTTGCAGTACATATAGGTCAGTTCCTAGTACACGTCCAATATTAGCTTTGTTCCTTTTTTACATAGGCAGTGCTTTAGCTTATAGGTAAGCGCCACAACCCCATGCTCTTTTAAAACTGGACGCGGCACTGATGGGCACTCATAGGCGGCACTGATGGGCACTCATAGGCGGCACTGATGGTCACTTATGAGTGGCACTGATAGGTGGCACGGATGGGCACTGATGGGCATTGATAGGTGGGCACTGATGGGAATGGATGGGCACTGGCAGGTGGCACTGATGGGTTGCACTGATGTCACTGATGGGTGGCACTGATGATACTGATGGGTGGCATTGCTGGACAATGCCTGTTAGTACATACTGGTGCCAATCAGTGCCCATTTTTGGGCACTGATTGGCACAGATCGGGCATAATTTGCACATGTGGATGGCCATGGGGTACATACCTTGCCATCCACATGTTGCCCACTTCCCTGGTGGTCCTAGTGGTGTCCCTGGTGGTCCAGTGTGGTCATCCGAGTTGGGGCTGCGCTGATAAACAATCAGCGCAGACCCCCCCTGTCAGGAGAGCTGCCAATCGGCTCTCCTCTTCTTGCGTCTCTCAGACGATCAATGGCTCTTCCTATTGACATTGTGATCAGCCGTGATTTGACACGGCTGATCACGTGGTAAAGAGCCTCCGCCGGAGGCTCTTTACCGAGATCAGTGGAACGGTGTGTCAGACTGACACACCGCTCCACCGATCGCCGCAATGCGCACCCCCACGGGCGCGCATCGGCATGTTATCTTACAGGACGTCATAGGACGCCCAGTCAGGATAACCGAACCACCACCCGGCCGTCGTTTTGCTATAGGATGGGCGGGAAGTGGTTAAAGGCAAAACCGTTATTTTTTTGGCCAAATTGGCCAAAAAAAAAGCACAAAAATGCAAATCGCAGCAAAATCGTAGTAAAATCACTTGTGCAAAAAACACAAAACGCACAGCAAAAAGCACTGCAGGAACAATCATAAGCAAACTGCATAGGTGTAAACTGAGCCTTAAGCCTCGTACACACGACCAGATTGTTGGCCAACAAAGCATCAGACTTTTGTCCGAAGGGCATGTGCCGTAAACTTGTCTTGCATACAAATGGTACACAATTGTTGGCCAACAAACACGAACGTAGTGACGTACTAGACGTACTATGAGCCAATAAAGAGGAAGTTCAATTGTCAGGCGTGTTAGTAGAAGTTTGGTGAGTGTTGATACGTGCTTTTCAGTTCGTGGCTTTTCAGTTTGTTTCTGAACGGTCTTTCGTCAACCAGCCATGTTGCAGAATCGGAGGAGAGAACATGCTATTATTGGGCTTGGAGTTATTGCTTTGACCCAATTCCAGTCCAGGAACAGGAGGAGGAGGAGTTCCTGGACCAAAAATTGGTTGCTTAATCATGACCAATTATGTCATATGCCTTTGCTGCGGGAGCTTCAGGAGAATAATCCGGATGATTTTCGGAATTATCTGCGGATGACGGACCCCAGCTTTCACCAACTTTTGGCATTGGTGACCTCCTATATTAAGAAGCAAGACACATGTATGAGGCTTTCCATTACTCCAGAACAAAGGCTCATAGCCACCTTGTGTTATTTGGTGACAGGGAGAAGTTTCCAGGACCTCGAGTTTACCACTGGGATCTCCCCCCAGGCTCTGGGACTCATTATTCCAGACACCTGTTCAGCCATTATTCAAGCACTGCAGAAGGACTATATTCAGGTCTATACCTTGAAGATCACATTCGATGTATAAATGTTTGCTAATGTATTGTCTAAATTTGTTGCCTACATAATTATCAATATTGTAATATGCTGTGAATGTCCTCTTTGTCCTCATGCATGTTGTAAGCTTTTCCTGCTCTTTTGTTGGCCTACATGCATATTTTCCTTAACTAACCTCCCCAGCATGCTATCCTGGGCCCATACACACCTAGCCTAGTAACTTCACAGTGTTTTTGTCAGCTAAATTTTGGGGCTTACCCTAAATAACCCCTAAAATGTGTACAAATGTCCTTGTTGTCCTCAAATTCAGGCAGAGTGCAAGAGACCATTTTTTGGGGCACAAACTCATTTGGAACCCTCCCCCCCCCCCCAAAATGCAAAGTCAACAGATACAAAGTCTGCTGACTTTGCCAAACCCATACACACTATCCCTCTTTTGTGTTTAAATTCCTGTCTAAATTCACCCAACCATTTAGTGCAAGGGCCTGCCCGATTACCTACAAATTGTAACGTAGACAGTTTTTGTCTCCTATTATATTGATAGGTATTTTCAGAATGTCAAATTGTACTGCAATTTGGACAGTGTGGAACCATATTTTTAGATTATGACATTCCTTACCTGTCCACTGGGCTGCCAATAGTGTAAGTAAGGAGGGGCTGGCTAAAGTATCCCCGATTATTTCTGCAAACAGCTCTCCTGGAAGTGGAGAGGGTTACCTGTCCAAAACATCTACCCATTTCCTCCCCTCCACCCTAAAATTTTGCTAATGGGCCACCAGATGGGGAGATAAATCAGATAAGTTGACCTTACCCTTTTGTCTTTAAATACTAATTTAGGTTTTCTCCTTATGTTGGCTAGGCATGTTTGTGTCAAATCTGCTTGCAATGTTATGTGCAGAAGTAGTATTTTTTTTCTTTTTTAATCCACAGTTTCCTTCCAACCCACAGCAATTTCAGGACTTTGCAGCGCAGTTCCACCATTATTGGGATTTTCCCAACTATGTTGGTGCTATTGATGGCAAGCATGTCCGGATTGTCCCACCACCCAACTCTGGCTCATATTATTTTAATTATAAGGGCTTTTGCAGCATAGCCATGCTAGCTATAGTGTCTGCCAACTATAAGTTTTTGTATCTGGATGTTGGGAAGAACTGCCACAACTCTGATGGAGGAGTGATTATGCAGACAGAGT
Source organism: Aquarana catesbeiana (assembly GCF_042186555.1). NCBI lineage: Eukaryota > Metazoa > Chordata > Amphibia > Anura > Ranidae > Aquarana > Aquarana catesbeiana. The sequence goes on along the minus strand of NC_133325.1, from coordinate 159,110,405 downwards.
TCTACAAGGAGCTCCAGAATGGCACCTTAAACTTGCCACCTGCTGAGGAGAATGTTGAGGAACTCAATTTTGTTTTTGTTGCAGATGAGGCCTTTGCTCTGGGGGAACATGAAGCCGTTTCCTATGAGGAACCTCAACCCAGAGCAGAGAATCTTCAATTACAGGCTCTCTCGTGCCAGAAGGGTGGTTGAAAACGCCTTTGGCATCCTATCGAGTCGTTTCAGGCTGTCTTTAACTCCAATCAACCTGGCATTCTACAAGATCAACCATGTGGTCCTGTGCTGTTGTATTTAACATAATTTTTTAAGGAGGAATGTTACTAGCTACCTTGTGTCACTGCCAAGTGACGTGGACCCTGCAGTGGCAGGCCCAGCTGAAGAGGCTGCAGCTCGGCCGTCTGTGGGCATGAAAATGCCCATGCTGGATTGCCCTCACAAATTGAGATGTATGGCAGAAATACCTAGATTATTTTGTGGGTAGAGGAGCAGTGGCTTGGCAGCAAATTGTAGCTGATTATGCCTAATATAATTTCGAGATCATAAACTCATATTTCATTTAAACTACTGTTGTCTGTATTTCTTATCTGTCCAATATGTTCACAAATGGGCTTTATTTTGGCCACTTGCTCCAATAGTGCAAATGTACCTTATTTGCTACTTGAGGTGACAATATCTTCTTCAGCTAACTATTATGGTGTGCTGTGGGTCTGCTACACACACAATGTTTTGGTCTTAATGGATCTAATGCATGAAGTTCAAAAACATTATGGCTTTTCAACTCTTATAATTTTTGGGAGGACTAAAAATTGCAGGAGTTGGCCACATTTTAGAGAACATTGTCACTGTAACTACAACAACTTAACAAATACACTGGTATTGAGCTTTGAAATAATAAGCCACACATTGTTTAGTAAAAAAAAAATGTCCCCTTTATTGTGGCTAAACAGGCATGTTCAAAAACATTAGATACACATCCCAAACTCAGGAGATTACAAAGTTAGATTTTGGTAAAGTGAAGGCCAAATGAGACATTAGTATCCCAAGACTGTGTGGATGTTGCCTTCCTCATATGGGGTGATCTCACCCCTTTAAAAGCCAAAATTTGAAGCCACGTACACGTAGAGGCATAACAATTAAATTACCCTTATGATCCCATGCCACAAATGTGTGTAGTTACAAAAAATTTTTTACTAAACACACAGTGGGGCTTATTTACTAAAGGCAAATCCACTTTGCACTACAAGTGCACTTGGAAGTGCAGTTTCTGTAGATCTGAGGGGGACATGCAAGGAAAATAAAAAACAGCGTTTTTGCTTGTACATGATTGGATGATTATATCATCAAAGCTTCCCCTCATTTCAGATCTTCCCCTCAGATCTAAAGCGACTGTAATTCCAAGTGCACTTGTAGCGTAAAGTGGATTTAGTAAATCAACCCCAGTGTGTCAACATGTGCTAGCTCCCATCACAGGTATCAATGGACGTGTTCCGGGGTGCAACCCCTTCCTTTGAGCTTCTATAGTTATGAGGAAGGGGTTGCACCCCCAAAACACTTCCATTGATACCCAGTGATGGTAGATAGCACATGTTGACACACTGTGTGTTTTGTCACGTTTGGCAAACTATATGTATGGACATACACACATTTTAGGCATGGGATCATGAGGGAAATAAGAATGTTAAGGCACAATTTGTGTGCATCTTCAAATTTTGGCTTTGCTATTCTTCAGAACACAGAAAGCTTACAATTCACATTACTTAGGGCAGTGTTTCCAACTCTCCTTCTCAAGATACAAACCCAGGTCATGTTTTCTATATTTGGTGAATTTGGAACAGGTGATGTTGTCATTTCCAATGGTAGTAATTCACGCAGTCATTTTTAGACTGAGGAGAATACAGAAAACAGGACCTGGTGGTGCACCTAGAGGAGTGGAATGGAGAAACACTGAGTTTGAACACTAAACTTTCTCATTTAAAAGTCAGAAAAACATGGTAAGTATTCAAAGTGCAAACAGGAGCCAACAAGTGGAACAAGAAACTTCTGAACAGGCAAGAGGAAATTAGAATTAGGCAAGCATGTCTACAAAATATCTGATTCTTCGCTGTAAAGCAGTGGCAGCCTCCTTTATTTGCTGCAGATCCTTCAAACAATGCAACATATCTGCACTCATTTGGCCGATGGTCAACAATGGGAATGATGGTCAAGTGGCTGAGGCCCTACATACTGAGTTATGGTCAAGTTACTAGTCAAATTCAGAAAATAATTACCTACCCAGTCTATTGTTGCTTGCAACCTGCTTGCCCTTCAGACACCTACACTACTAGGAATGTACACACTGCTACTATTCAGTAATCTTGGCCCTGATGCCTGGGTCTCCAAAACTCGGGTAACTAGCAAAAAGCTCTTTCCACCTCTTCCTTCTCTATGCTACTGTTAAGGCACTACATAGTTTGCTAATATGTGGAGTGGATGTTTTATGTTTTGTTTGTTCAGCTAAACACTCGACATGTAGACACATTTGAAGCCAAATTCCAAGAATACTTACTTGCACAAACAAGAGGCTCCCGAATATTTTCTTCCTCTTTGGGGTCGCTTTGGCCCTCAGTGTGACTTGTGTCAGGGGATATGACGTCCACAACGGTGGAGGCCCCACCTCTACAGCCACCCCACCCACCACAGCAGCATGGCGGACAGTGGCAATACCAGCCACAAGACCCCCAACAAGGCCGCTGGACTGGGGATTTTCAGACCTTCACCAATTACTAATTTCCTTCTTTTTTTGGATAGGAATGATGATTTTATTTGTTATATTTTCTATATTTTTTATATATCCATAGAATGCACTTTTTGGTTAAGTTCTTTAAATTTGGATGGCAGCTAACATCTCTAATTTATTTTTTTTTATTTTTCTAATGCACAGTAATAAAAACTGTGTAGAATAATACTTGGCTATGTGTTTTACTTCAAATCACAGTTTTGGAGTAGGCAGTTACATTTAAAAAAATACAAGGTATAATTAACAAGGGACACCAACACAGTTGTATCTTTGATCTTAAAAACTATGGGATAACGGTGTTGTGGTAACTTGCCCCCCAAAAAACAAAAAAAACAAAAAGCATAATGATATTATTCTTAATATCACTAAAAATAAAAAGCCTTTGAAAATATGTTTGGCAGAACTCCATCAGTATCACCAGCAAAGCAGTTTCATTATTATCCCATTAAAGAAGAAGAGAATGTGCCCTGCATTTCGACATTTCATAATTTGATGCATCATAAATGTTAATTCTCCATTACGAACGCTAGTTTACAAGACCGACCGTTTCTGACTCGTCCTTGCTTCCGAGCATGCGTGTTTGTACTTTGGACTTTTGTGTGACGGACTTGTGTACAGACGATAGGAAAATCTGTCAACATACTGTTGTCCGCCGAAAATTTACTAGCCTGCCATCCAACATTTGTTGGGGGAAAGTTGGACAACAATTGTCTGATGGAGCGTACTAACTATACGCTCCAAATCGTCGGATTTTAGGCAAACAGTCTGTCATCACACAATTCCCGGACGAAAATCCGATCATGTGTACGAGGTTTTAGTATGAGCCTGACGATCATTAGCAAGAAATAATCAGGACCTAATACAGGTTGCAACTAATTTAGCCAGCAGTTAAGGGAACAAATATTCTAAAGTCTGATATTTTCATAACTGTTTGTAATTGACTGTCATAAAGCCATTTAGCAGCTCTGCATTTGAAATCTGGCTAAATGTAACCTGAAAGTGCCTCTTTTCAAATTCTCAGCTTTTACAGTCTCCACATACTTCATAAATCCTAGCATTACTACATTATGTTCATAACAAGCATCTACCTGAATATAGGATTCAATTCATTTTAAGCATAAATACCCGGAAAATACAAGGTGCAGGAGATGAATTACATACATTCATACTTATCACTTTGGACTTTTTAAAATGGTCATTTTGTTCTGTACAATAAAATGCAGGTTATCAAAAAAATACAGATGCGTTTTGAATTCTAGCATGAATTCAGGCTCTGCTGGAATGTCATATACATTTTAGCCCTCCTACCCCACCCTCTTTTGATTTGGTAAGGTGGGCTCAGCAACACCCTCTAGAGCAGGGGTGTCAAACCTGCGGGCCACAGGCCACATGCAGTCCAAGATGGCTGTGGGCCAACATAAAATCGTAAAAACATACTTAAAATGTTGATTTTTCTTTTTTGCTATTTTTTTTTGTAAAAATGAATTTACACTTGGCGAACACATGCAGTTGAAGAAAAATTTGACAGTGCCTCTTTACTGGACTTTTAGAAGTTTTATCTTCCCAAAGAAAAATATGCCACACTTCACAACCAAGCCTTATTCATGTCATCAGTTTTCGGCAACACCTATATTTGTGAGCAACTATTTCCAAGGATGAAGCACACAAAGGGCAAAATTAGAACCAAAATATTTGATGAGCACCTTCAGAATTCATTGAGAATTACTACTACATCCAAAGAACTAGATATTGATAGGTTAGTTTATCAAAAACAGTGTTAAATATTGTGCTTGTTTTATTTTCCTCTTTTACTTTTATGAAAAAAAAAAATTTACAAAAAAAATTAGTTTTATTATTCAGATAGGTACGTTATTTATATCAGTGATTGTTAACTTGTGATCTTCCCAACGTTTTTTGCTTATCAGCTGTCCTTATTGTTGGTGTAATTTATGTGTGGCCCAAGACAATTCCTCTTCTTCCAGTGTGGCCCAGGAAGATCAAAAGGTTGGACACCCCTGCTCTAGAGGGTCCACAAAAATTTCTATTTTTGGAAGCTGGGAACTCTCATTTTTTTTTTTATTGAAGCTATGCATACATGCTAAAGCTGGATACAACACAATAAACAACTTTTGTTGTTCAATTTCCTTTAGATTTACCTTCAACTATGTAGTGCAAGGGCCTTCCTGATTGCATACAAATTGGAAGTGTTCAGGTTTGACCTCTTATTAAATGGTTTTGGTAAATCTAAAGGATGAAAAAAATTGTATAGTGTGTATCCAGCTTAAGAGTCATTCTGAGGGGCAGTGACTCTGTCAGATCAGACTGCACTGAAGTGGCTGAACCAGGCTAAACCTTGTTGTAAATTGCTTGTCACTTTTATTCACAACTATTTTGCTTTTGCTATTATTGTCTAATTTTATAGGATCTTTTTCTGCAAATGTTTTGCTTGTGCTGTTTTCCTTTTCTTTCATTTAACAGTATTTAAAAAAGCTAACCCTTATCTCTAAATAGATAAAAACTAAAAGCATTCTTGCTCTTGGAAGACACATTACCATAACCTCTGTTAAATCCCTGTCTGGCATGACAGTATATATTACAGATTACAGTCAAAATTGTTACAGTAGATAGTGTTTCTGCTTTGTTTGTCCATTAAAACATTGTGGCAGCTACTGTGTGAGTAAAGAGTTAACAATGGAGGTAATGAGCCCAGTGAAGATTACTCTCCGTCTGCTAGATTGTTGTCCCACAAGCTGGAAAATCTCTGTGCAGGGTGAGGCTGAGAATACCATCATCGCATTAATCCTTTATGTATTGATGATAAAAAGCAATATAAAACGTATTCAGCTAAGAAGCCATTTGCAACCACTCAGCTCATATTTCTGTCATCTACCTTAGGTAATTTGAAATCTTATTTGTTGCTGTGAATCTGTGAACTGTGCAATTCACTACCACTCTCTGCATTGCCCAAATGAATAAGCTGACATACAATATGTTCAGATAAAAGGAGCATTACATGGAATTTATATAGTTAAACTCATAAAAGCGCTGTTGAAGATAAGAACAGATGGATGAAGTGGGTGGGTGTCACTGGGGTTGAGAACATTGCTTTGCATTGGCACAGTCATTTTTTTTATTTTTTGATAATGTTAAAATGTTACTTGGAGAGATGCATTAAAAGGAGGAACTTGATACCTGTCAAAGTTACTGGAGAGCTCATAGAAATATATGAAAGACCAATAACATTCATATATTTCAGACAAATCAGCTTTACTGTGCAGATTGTGTAAAGTCAGCACAATTACCTCCTTATGAGGGTTTATTGCAAACAAAATTAGCATTTCAGTTTTAATAAATGGCAGCTGGTTGTGTTACACATGTATTGTTATATCTTCCAGGGGCTCCAGCAGACAGATCTGTGCACTTATGTTCTCTTATCAAGCCAAATTCCTCAGCCAATGCAAATAGCTCTTGTTCTCTTTCTTAGATTTACATTTTTTCATTACTGAGAAAGCAACAGGCAGAGTAAAACTCTTAATGTTGCAACAGATGTAAGATTCAATGTCGAAAGGGACTGAGACCTCAGGAGAACTTATATAGTGAGAGTTATACAAATCCAGTGGGTTATTCAACTTAACAGTGTTTATTCATAACTGAAATGTCAGCTTTTGTGGATTGACTCTTTGACCCTTTTAAGCAAGTCCCTTTTAGCAAGTTGCAGCCCAGTCACCCAGAAATGGAACACATGAATTTGGTCTATCAATAAAGCTCTAGAAAAACAAATCTACTGACTTTTACTCAAAACTTCAGGGGTAGAAGGTAAAAGCATAGGACACCCATGGACTAGCAGACTCTAGAAAAGGGGAACAAACGTACTTACAGTGTTCACAAATGAAGAGCCTTGAGGCCAACCCTGCTTTCCGTAACTGTAAAGTACTTGTCAGTTCAGCTGCCAACACCCTGGGTAGAACACCCCATAATCCATTGACCTCCAAACTTCCATTCCAAGCTTCTATGGCCTCTCAAGACACCTGGTGCACTTCCATTGCTCTCAACCCCCCGATTATATAAGCTAGGCCTTTGCCTACCCACATGGTCACTCTTTAAGGCAGCAGGCTAAGAGGCCCAGGGGAGAACTGACTTCCCAAGGTAACTCTCTGAATGTGTATACCCTTTCCCAGCATGCACCACTGACAATAAACCTCTTAATGGTTGGCCAGGGAGAGATAAATATTCATAGCTCTGATTATTGCAGCTCTAATACTATTGTCAGGGGAACCAGCAATACCTACTTGCAGCAGAGAGAAACTGACAGTAACCAGAGCCTAGGAGAAACGTAAAAAAGGTGAACTATCTATTCAGCTAAGCTATTTGTAAAAAAAGAAATCCACACTTAGTGCAAAAAATAACTGATCAATAGTAACAGTGTTTAAATAAGAACAACAACAGCCTTGAGATAGTTGCACTCACATCAATCCAAATATGGGAGAGATATTATCAATAGAGTTTTAGTGTTGCTATCCCTTTAAATCCTCAAATAAAAACATTTGTAGGAATCATGCGCAATCATATTAAATACTTGAATCTAAAATCCCTGTAAAAAAATCAATATTTCCACAAATGTGAACATAAAACCATAAATAGCCCACAAAACACTCATAAAGTCTGTGCTTAGATTTAAATTTATACCTGATAAGAAAATTGTGCAGCAGTATCTTCCATAAATGTGATCACTTCAGTGTTCCACCCCTTGTGCATACCCCAACTTCTTATCAAACATATTTGACCTCCTGAGTATGAAGTCTTCAGTGCTTTCAATCAGATAGCAAACATGATCAGCTCAAGATGCAGCCTATTAAGCCTTAAAAATCTACACCTGTCTCAGCCAACGTATAGAAATGGACCCAGTGCAAGGAAGAAAACAGAGAAACTACACAGTGAAGCATTGTTCTAAAACCCGCCACTTTATTAACCCACAGAGGGGTACTCAGAAAAATCTAATTAGAGATCAGCATGTAAACAGTCCCGCCGCTCCGCATGACGATTTCAGAGCTAAGATGTGTTTCGTCACAAGGGACATCTTTTAGGTGCCGGGAAAGAAGTTGGTATATCCACAGGTAGTGGAACACTGAAGTGATCACATTTGTGAAATCATCTGGGACACGTGACCGATCCCAGATGAGTGCGCGGCCAGTGACGGCGCGGCACGGCGCGCGCATGCGCAGCCGGACGGCCACAGTTAAAATGCCGACGCCGCCGGGTGGAGGGGGGGACGAGCGGGGCTTCGATCCCCCGCATCGCTGGACCCTGGGACAGGTAAATGTCCGATTATTAAAAGTCAGCAGCTGCCAGTATTTGTAGGTGCTGACTTTTTTTTTTTAAATGGGGACCCAGCTTTAAGAACTGAACTGTCTTAAAAGGATACATAATTTTGTAAAGTAAATGTGAGTAAGATAGGACTGCATTATTTTTGTTAAAATATAGTTTCTCCTTAGTTCAGTTTTTTTGATGACTGTATGATTAAAAGGCAAACAATTCCCCCTGTCACTTTGTCTTTTATATTTGGCTCCCTATTTAATGTACACTCGTCACTGTTGACTTATATCCTGTTTGCTGCATGAGGTAGAACTTTATGGAACTCTATTGTTTTTTTAATTCTATTCTTTTATATTCTATTCAAATTTCAGAAGATGGTTGTATTCTATTTTATTCTATTATATTATAGTCTTTTATTTTCTGTTATATTCTTTTTTATTCTATTATATTTTTTCTATTATATTCCTTTTTTTTCTATTCTATTTTATTCTCTTTGGAAATTGGAAAACTATTTGAATTTGAAAACTATTCGAATTCAAAAACTATTCGAAATTGATTCGAAAACTATTCAAATTGATTCAAATTCAGAAAATTTGAAATTGATTTGATTACGAATAAGTGAAACGAATTGCGAAAACAAATTTAATGGATTAACCACTTCCCTCCCGGCCTATAGCAAAATGACGGCCGGGCAGTGGTTCAGTTATCCTGACTGGGCGTCTTTCAGGATAACAGCCACCGCGTGCCCCTAGGGGCGTGCATCGCTGCAATTGGTGGTGCGGTGTGTCACTCTGACACACCGCTGCACTGATCTCAGTGAAGAACCACCAGGGAAGGGGGCAACATGTGGATGGCCAGGTATGTACCCCATGGCCATCTACATGTGCAAATGAATGCCCAATCTGTGCCAATCAGTGCCCACAAATGGGCACTGACTGGCACCATTATGTAACAAATTACATCAGTGATGCCCAGCAATGCCACCCATCAATGTCATCTGTGTCACCCATTAGTGTCCATCAGTGCCACCTATCAGTGCCCATCAGTGCCCACCTATCAGTGCCCATCAGTGCCCATCCGTGACACCTATCAGTGCCACCCATAAGTACCCATCAGTGCCACCTATGAGTGCCCATCAATGCCGCCTATGAATGCCCATCAGTGCCACCTATGAGTGCCACCCATCAGTGTCCATCAGTGCCACCTATCAGTGCCACCTATCAGTGCCCATCATCAGTGCCCGTCAGTGCCACCTCATTGGTGCCACCTCATCGGTGCCCATCAGTGCCACCTTATCAGTGCCTGTCAGTGCAGCCATATCAGTGCCCATCATTGAAGAAGAAAACGTACTTATTTACAAAAAATGTTAACAGAAACAAAGAAAAACTTGTTTTTTTTCAAAATTTTCAGTATTTTTTAATCTGTTTCGCAAAAAATGAAAATCGCAGAGGTGATCAAATACAACCAAAAGAAAGCTCTATTTGTGGGAACAAAATGATAAAAAATGTGTTTGGGTACAGTGTTGTCATTTAAATTGCTACAGCGCTGAAAGCTGAAAATTGGCTTGGGCAGGAAGGTGTCTAAGTGCCTGGTATTGAAGTGGTTAAACTAATTTAACTTAAAAAATGTATGTAAATAACAAATCGAAATAAAACAATTGTTTTCAGCCTGCACATGTCTACTGGTTGCTCCAGTTTTTTTCCCCTCAATGTCCATTGTTTGTTCCTTCAGGCATTGCACTCCCCAGCTGTCAGGATTCTAGAAGAGGATATAGTCAGAGAGATATGCAGGAGTAGGATAGGCTAGGATAGGATAGGATATTAATATGCATATCTGCCAGTTTTTTGCTCCTATGAAATGGCAAGGTGTTACCTGATCAGGTTAACATGCTTAATTGATAATTATATTGAATTGTGGATCTGTGCAGCACATAATAAGTATAATTATTGACACTGTTCTTGTGACTACCTGTAAACCTTAATATAAAATAGACTGGAAGTAAAAAAAAAATGCCTGCTGACCCCTATTGAAACTGCAGCCTAGTAAAAGTGCTTACATGCTATGCATCAAGTTAGTACAACATTTTTGTCTTTTTTTCTGTGAAATAAAAATGTTAAGGATTTCTTGATTATAAACCTGTGTGAAGTCTTCCTGTTAAAATGAAGCCTACTACAAAGTGAGCATGTACTGAATATTTTTTCTGTATTTTGTTCATTGAAATAATACCCTCTAATTTTTATTTCTTTATTAAAATCTGCTTGGTGCCCCCACTTAAACTATGGCCTGGTAAAGCTGCTTATATAGTGTGCATTCAAAATGTTCAGTTTTGATTTGTTAATTTTATAATCTGCCTGGTTTCTCCTTTTAAAATTGCATCCTTGTAAAAGTGCTTACATACTGTGGAACAAGTCTGCATGATTTCATTGGCTATTTTCTCAGAAATAATATACTGTAATTTTTACTTATTTGTAATTTTTTTCATCTATATAATTTTATTTATAATTTTTCATTTATAATTTAAAACACAGCTTTAACTTCCTGTTAATTAGACTGCATCACTTAGTAGTTGCTGACAGTCTGTTCCAGAGCGTCCTTTATTTTCCAAGTACCTAACTACATCCTTTTTAAACCCCCCCTCCCTAAAAATGTTGAAAGACTGTGGACCCAAATCACCACACACCTTAATTTCAGGCTACTAACATACAACTTTTCAGTCACAAATTTCTCCTGAAGTGGGAGACTAGTGGATGTCATGTGGGGCTGCCGGTTTCTAGCAGTTTGTGATCTCCAGTCATTATATGAGCATGGTGCATTATAGAAATGATCATTTATGGTCTTCTTGCAGTGAGGACATTGGGGTGACTTAATAAAAACAAATATACTGTTCACAAGGAAATTTTCCCCAGAGCATAGTGAATGAGATAAAGCTTTGCAGATTTTCATCATTGAATCACAAGCAAGCAAAAATGCTGTTTTTTACTTTACAAGTGATTGGGTATTTTTTGCATTCACCAAGCTCTGGGGGAAATTCCTTTGCAAAGTGATCAGCCTATTTAGATTTAGTAAATCAACCCCATTGAATTGTTGTTTACACTGACATGAACCCGTTATAAGATTTGTCCAAACACAAGGAAAACAAAGAAAAGACATGATATTTGCAAAAATCATTTGGGGGTCCATCTATATATTTAAAAAAAAAACTAACATGTTTTAAAAATACATTTAGCCTTTCAGAAGTTTAAATTTGTAAGTTGAAAAACCTGGCCAAAGAAAATGCCTTATTAATCAAAATCAAGAAAAACCTTGTGACTACAAGCATTGCAGGTGTGCTGTAGTATGCAAATGGTTTGTATATGTTGGATGACCAGACACTGCTAAAAATTGTTTGTTCTGCTGCCCCAGGTGTGAAAGTGATACTGCTGTTATACGTTTTGCAATGATTTATCTCTCTCCTAAAATGATCTGACTTCTTGTTGGGTGTAGCAAAGTTTAGAAGAAAAACAAAACATAAAGCTTTGCAAATTCTACATAAGTTCAATTTCTAGAACTATGTTTGGCTGTATTCTGCTAACTGAGAATTCTATACCTTGTGGCTTCCCCATTGGTACTGTAAAGGACTTTGCAGGAAATGTCAGAAATATTGGCAAATTCTGTACAGGAAAAAACATATAGGGGTTGATTTACTAAAATTGCAGAGTTCAAAATCTGGTGCAGCTGTGCATAGTAGCTAATCAGCTTCTAACTTTTAGCTTGTTCAGTTAGGGTCCTTTCACACATGGCATGTCCAGTTTGACGGACTCCGCTTGCTCGAATGAAAATGGATCCGGTTGTCCATTTTCATCCGATTCCACCCGAGCCACCAGACGGATGGAAAATAGGGTTTCCATCCATCTGGATTTGGCGGACCGGATGGCGCCGGATGTCACCGCTGACATCCGTCACTCCATAGATGTATATGGAGCGTCCAATCAGGTCCGCCTGAAAAACGGACAGGTGGACCTGATCGGAGAGCATGTGTGAAAGGGGCCTTAAGCTTTGACAAAAAAATGGAAACTGATTTGTTTGCAGAGCTACACCAGATTTTGCACTCTCCAGTTTTAGTAAATTAACCCCATAGCCTCAATTATGGGATCGATCGATCCAGAACCACACATTAGCCAGTGAGAATTGTGCTATGACGGTGGCAGCACCTTAATAAAAGCCAAGGTCCAATCTTGCTTTAAAGTCCAAATAAGTGCTTTATTCAATAAAAAATAAAAATAAGTCTATAAAAGGATGCTAGCACTTCACACTATAAACATTAAGGTGTGGTATTTGCAATGTGTAATAATGAACCAGCATGATCCGTACTCCGTGGGAATGAACAGGGAGGACAGAGATGTATCATGCAGCTGAGAGGGGATGGAAAAATACACAACTGCACAGAAGGATAGATGTGAGCGCATGTAAGCCGACCTATACAGTATACAGGAGTTAGCTGGGTTTTTCAGTAGAATGTGTGCTTTAGCTTTTCCTCTTTTCTGATGCCATTTCCTTACGAGGGGGTTTCTGTGAAAAAAATGACAAAAACTTTACTTTCCTTCATTCATCTTACAAAAAAGATATTTATGATTACTGTTTAAACTAGAATTCATAATTTTTGTTTTAATGTATAAGTTATTAGCTGTGTTTATGCTTGTCATTGCAGCAGACAAGGTATCAGTCAACAGTGGTGAGTGTACAATGAAAAGGGAGCAAAGTGTAGAAGGCAAACAATCAATATACAGTATCTCACAAAAATGTGTACACCTCTCACATGTAAATATTTTATTATATATTTCCATGTGACAACACTGAAGAAATGACACTTTGCTACAATGTAAAGTAGTGTGCACAGCTTGTATAACAGTGTAAATTTGCTGTCCTCTCAAAATAACTCAACACCCAGCCATTAATGTCTAAACCACTGGCAACAAAAGTGAGTACACCCCTAAGGGAAAATGTCCAAATTTGGCCCAATTAGCCATTTTTCCTCCCCGCTTTCATGTGACTCATTAATGTTACAGGGTCTCAGGTGTGAATGGGGAGCAGGTGTGTTAAATTTGGTGTTATCGCTCTCACTCTCTCATACTGGTCACTGGAAGTTCAACATGGCACCCCATGGCAAAGAACTCTCTGAGGATCTGAAAAAAAGAATTGTTGCTCTACATAAAGATGGCCTAGGCTATAAGAAGATTGCCAAGACCCTGAAACTGAGCTGCAGCATGGTGGCCAAGACCATACAGCGATTTAACAGGACAGGTTCCACTCAGAACAGGCCTCGCCATGGTCGACCAAAGAAGTTGAGTGCACGTGCTCAGCATCATATCCAGAGGTTGTATTTGGGAAATAGACATATGAGTGCTGCCAGCATTGCTGCAGAGGTTGAAGGGGTGGGGGGGTGAGCCTGTCAGTGCTCAGACCATACACTGCATGCTGCATTAAATTGGTCTGATTGGCTGTCGTCCCCGAAAGGAAGCCTCTTCTAAAGATGATGCACAAGAAAGCCCACAAACAGTTTGCTGAAGACAAGCAGACTAAAGACATGGATTACTTGAACTATGTCCTGTGGTCTGATGAGACCAAGATAAACTTATTTGGTTCAGATGGTTTCTAGCGTGTGTGGCGGCAACCAGGTGAGGAGTACAAAGACAAGTGTGTCTTGCCTACAGTCAAGCATGGTGGTGGGAGTGTCATGGTCTGGGGCTGCATGAGTGCTGCCGGCACTGGGGAGCTACAGTTCATTGAGGGAACCGTGAATGCCAACATGTACTGTGACATACTGAAGGAGAGCATGATCCCCTCCCTTCAGAGACTGGGCCACAGGGCAGTATTCCAACATGATAACGACCCCAAACACACCTCCAAGACGACCACTGCCTTGTTAAAGAAGCTAAGGGTAAAGGCGATGGACTGGCCAAGCATGTTTCCAGACCTAAACCCTCTTGAGCATCTGTGGGGCATCCTTAAATGGAAGGTGGAGGAACACAAGGTCTCTAACATCCACCAGCTCCGTGATGTGATCATGGAGGAATGAAAGAGGACTCCAGTGGCAACCTGTGAAGCTCTGGGGAACTCCATGCCCAATAGGGTTAAGACAGTGCTGGAAAATAATGGTGGCCATACAAAATATTGACACTTTGGGCCCAATTTGGACATTTTCACTTAAATTTAAATCACTTAAAATTCACTTGAAGTATTCTAGCAGTGATTACATGATAAGAGTGCTACTTTCCAGTACCAGAGACACTATAGATCATCCAGTGTAGTTTGCATAGGTAAGTAAAAGAGGGTTTATGAAGCGTTCTTATTTTTAATCAATGTCAAAAAGTACATGGGACAGGGGGTTATCTGGAAGTTGGGGTGGTGAGGGATGGGCATTGGCATTTGTTTTTTTAGAACTGAGCTTTAAATTAGACCAAACTCATATGTTCCATTTCTGTGTTAGGCTGGGTTCACACCATCGCCACATGGGGCTCCCAGCAGGGGTCCGATGTGTCCTGGTTCACTGTTTTAGGTCCGATTTCAGCCCAAATTTTTGGCTGACCAAAAGATGCATAGGGCTCCTGTGCAAATTCACACTGGAGCCACAGGGGAGATATGTGAACCGGCTCCATAGAGAGCCGGTAAAAATCTCCTGCTATTGCGAATAGGATGCAGGGAACCCAAATCCAATTCGCAATGGTGTGAATCCAGCCTTACTGGACTGCAACTACTTGTTTAAAAGGGTCAAAAAAATTTGTTTCCTATAACTCTCCCCATATAGGTTCTCCGTCTCTTCCGTTTAGACATTGAATGTTACATTTGTTGTAATATTGAGAGTTTTATTCAGCTGGTTGCTAAATCCACTGTATAATGCAGAAAAAATATACAGATACAGTGTATATATATATATATATATATATATATATATATATATATATATACACATATATATTTACTCACCAGCCACTTTTTTAGGAATACCTTGCTAGTACCGGGTTGGACCCCCCTTTGCCTTCAGAATGTCTTAATTCGTCAATGCATAAATTCAACAAGGTATGGGAAACATTCCTCAGAGATTTTGATCCATATTGACATGATAGCATCACACAATTGCTGCAGATTTGTCGGCTGCACATCCATGATGTGAATCTCCCGTTTCACCACATCCCAAAGGTGCTCTATTGGATTGAGATCTGGTGACTGTGGAGGCCATTGGAGAACAGTGAACTCATTGTCATGTTCAAAAACCAGTGGTGAGATGATTTGAGTTTTGTGACATGGTGCATTATCCTGCTGGAAGTAGCCATCACAAGATGGGTACACTGTAGTCATAAAGGGATGGACATGGTCAGCAACAATACTCAGGTAGGCTGTGGTTTTAAACGATGCTTAATTGGTACTAAGGGGCCCAAAGTGTGCTAAGAAAATATCCCCCACACCATTACACCACCACCAGCCTGAACCATTGATAAAAGGCAGGATGGATCTATGCTTTCATGTTGTTTACGCCAAATTATGACCCTACAATCTGAATTTCCCATCTGAAATTGAGACTTATCAGACAAGGCAACGTTTTTCCAATCTTCTGTTGTCCAATTTTGGTGAGCCTGTGCGAATTGTAGCTGCAGTTTCCTGTTCTTAGCTGACAGGAGTGGGGCCCGGTTGGGTCTTCCGCTGGTGTAGCCCATCTGCTTCAAGGTTCAATGTGTTGTGAAATTCAGAGATGGTATTCTGCATACCTTGGTTGTAACGAGTGGGTATATGAGTTACTGTTACCTTTCTATCATCTCTAACCAGTCTGCCCATTCTTCTCTGACCTCTGACATCAACCAGGCATTTTCGTCCACACAACTGGATATTTTATATCAGAATATAGAAGCCCCTTTATTAAGCCCCCAGTCATTTACAAAAAACAAAATCTATCCTAGAAATAAAGACACCCAAATGCTTAACAAGTTCTTTATTAAAAGAAGGTCTTAAAAAAAATGGCCATCTTTGTAAATTCATTGTCAGTCACCATGCCCACTGCCCTCTCCCTCAACAAAAAAAAAACAACAACCCAATGCACACAACCGCTCCCAGTGATACCAATAGCCAAATTACAGCTCCAGCAGCTTTCATCGGCTATATTATGCCGTGTACACATGGGCAGACTTTTCGACCAGACTGGTCCGACGGAACAAATCCATCGGGCAATCCGACCGTGTGTGGGCTTCATCAGACCTGCAGCGGACTTTTTCGGTCGAAAATCAGACAGACTTTAGATTTGGAACATGTTTCCTATCAAGAAATCCGCTGATCTGTATGCTAGTCCGACAGACGAAAACCGACGCTAGGGCAGCTATTGGCTGCTATTGGCTACTGGCTATGAACTTCCTTATTTTAGACTCACGTACGAATCCTTTGGACTTTGGTGTGATCGTGTGTAGCCAAGTCCGTTCGTTCGAAAGTCCGTCGGAAGCCACAACCACTAATAGCTGGAAGCTGTCACGTTACTTCACGGTGAATGCCCCAAATGTTTGATTTTTGGGCAAAAATCCGAAAACAGCCTGTGTTTCGTCCAAACATTCGGACCAAACATTAAGTTCATCGCTACTGAGTAATGTCTATACAACCTAATGTGTCTGAATTGATTGTAATGGATTTTAGGGGGCCTGTCAGGTTGGGCCCTTACACACAAGATTTTTTTTTAATCTGATGAAATGTCACAGAGTTGGGAATTTCCCATTTGTCACTCAGTTTTAGTTGTCCCCAGACCTCGTTATCTTCTATTTATATCTACTATTATTACATGCAAGACACATTGGCAGGACCGGACTTACCATTGGGCTTGACTGGGCTCAAGCCCATGGGCCCCGGTCAATAGGGGGCCCTGCGGGCCCCGCCGGCCCCGGCTGTTTCGAAAGCTGCCAAAAGCCGCCGAGAGCCGCTGAGAGCAGCCGAGATACACAGGACATCTGGCTCTGTATCTTGGCGGCGCCATTTTTAAACTGAAAGGCTGCAATGACAAGGCAGCAATGACACTGGAGCAAGACTACACTGACAAGTCTGCAAATGACACTGACAAGGCTACACTGACACTGACAAGGCTACACTGACACTGACAAGGCTGCAATGACACTGACAAGGCTGCAATGACACTGACAAGGCTGTAATGACACTGACAAGGCTGCAATGACAATGACAAGGCTGCAGATGGACACTGATAAGGCTGCATTGATGGGCATTTAAATGTAAGTTTTTTTCTTTAAAATTCCCTCTTAAACTTGGAGTGCGTGTTATACGCCGGCGCGTGTTATACGCCAATACGGTAATTATCATTTTATCCATTTTTATTGCTTTTATTAATCGTGGACCCAGGACGAATACCAGTACAGTATCCCCCACTTATACGCTTATATATTATCTACTTTTGTGAGTAGCCATTTGGCTGTTTTGTCTTGTCCAATTAAACAGAAGTTCTTTAATACTGCACTCAGTCTGGTGCACCTTGTTCTTTTCTATTTCTGTTTTATAGAGCTGTACATATGTATAGAAGGGTAGGGCCCGAAAGTGACTCAAGCCCAGGGGCCCCCACCACCCTAAGTCCTACCCTGCACATTGGACAAATGCAACCCAGGCTACCCAAACTCTTTCAACAATAAGAACAGCTTTTAGGACACCTACATTTCTTAATGCACCCCCAAAATTCTGTTCCCTTACTGTATGTATAATAAGTGTTGCCAACCGTCCATAAATTTACAGACAGCGTGTAAAAAAACAGGCACAATTGAGCTCAGCCTCTTTTGAGCAACGGGACAGGTCTGAGTGTGCGCTTCTGCAATGGCATCATGGCACACATCGAACGTGGCTTTCATTCACATGCCCCGCTGCCGATCCAAAGTCGAGCCCAGCAGTTCACCCTGACTTCGAAATTGCACATGCACAGTTCAGAGCCAGAACATATTGAATTTTTTAAAACAGTTTTACTGCCAAACGTCTGCCATCACGTCAAGGTGAAGGTGCATGTAAGGGGGCACACCACTGACTGATATAAGGGGGCACTCTGGCTGATAAAATGGAACACTGAGTGATGTAAAGGGCACTCTGGCCAATATAAAGGGGCACTGAGTGATGTAAGGGGACACAGAGTGATGTAAGGTGGCACTCTGACTGATGTAAGGGGGCACTGACTGGTGGAAGGGGGGACTACGGCTGATGTAAGTGGACACTGAGTGATGTAAGGGGGCTAGGAAAAGGGAGGGGGAGGGGGAGGGAGGGGCAGCTGCCCTGGGCACATTGTGGGAGGAGGCACGGGATTTCCAGAATGCAGAAGAATCTGTCCACAAAATACTGGGACTGTCACATTACCCTATGCCCCAGCCTCTGTTGTTGCTAAAGCCTGCCCAAAGAAGAACAAAGGATGTGCCCATACCCATTGCCTCCTCTATGGGGAGCAGCCAGGCCCTTTCCAGAAAAGAGAAACTCACTCTCTGGATCTGGACTGTCACAATAAGAGTGGTACTTCAGGTTGGCGAAGCAAGACATGATTACACTCCAGCCCTGATCACTGCTTCCTGCCCAGAACATCAGAGCTCATCCCAGGGCATAATGAAGATATCAGAGGATGGATGGGAGACTGTATCTTCTCTACCTATGAGTCCTCATTTATTCTGCCTTGCAGATTATACCATGCTGTGCTTTAAACCTGCCCTTCACTTTGCAGTGCAGGTTTACTGAAATAGAAAGTAAATTCTTGAATAGGTTAGGATATACAGGTAATAGGACTTTTCATGGGTAGTCAGGTACAGAATAAAAGTAATACAAGGCAAACCAGGAGCACAGAGAAACTAGGAAGTTGCTCAGGCAACCTGCACTGCATTGCACATGTCTATATATATGGAAGCAGACTGGGAGGTGGGCCAGGAAGTGATAGAAGACAAAGGGATGTAAACCCACAGTAGAGGAGGCAACCTGCACACAGAAGACAGCAGCACATGTGAATAGAACGACAAATCTAACAGAACCACTGCAGCAAGGAGGTAAGAATTTCACAAACAGAAAACTATGGGCTAGACCAGACACTCTATACATTATGCTTTATGTAGACCTAACTAGGTATTCATTGGCTTTTTGTGTGCATAAAAACATATGTAATAAAAATGTTTAATTTTAAAAAAAAAGATCATGAGGCGCATGCGCAGAGTCTAGCGGTGCAGACATGCACAGCTAGAGCTCTGCACCGTATGGGAGAAGAGCCGCTGGCATACACAAACCCGCAGGTATTTAAGATACTCACCAGCTCCAGCTTGTTCCCAGGAACCTGGGGCTCCATTTTGAGGCACAGAAATGGTTCTGGGAGACGGTCATTTAAAGTTAAAGAACCCCCTCACAAAAGACTCACTGGGGAAAGCCGCTGCTAAAATGGCGCCGGCCCCCTCTTCATACACTGCCTCTATGCGCTCTCACAGGCATAAGCTTTCACAGCCAGACTCCCCAGCTGATTCAGACGGAGAACTAATTCCTTGACAAGATTCTACACAGAATTCCTCTGTAGCTCCAAGCTCCAGCCATATTAAAACAATTTGAACGTATGCTACATAAAGCATTAAAACAAACTTCTGAACAAATAACTAATAGCCTCACTAAAGAAATAAGAGAACTGGGCAACCGTACATTAGATCTTAAAATGGGTGAAATAGAGAATACCACACAAGAACACATGGCTGATATGGAAAATCTCAAGGAGGAAAATTTAGTGCTCCAATCTAAATTGGAAGATTTTGAGAACCGGGCCAGACGCTATAATCTGCGTATTAGGGGAATTCCTGAATCGATCACTGACTTACAATATACTATAACGGCTTTGTTTGAAGAACTTCAACCAGCTATTCCAATTGAATGATTGGAATTTGATAGAATTCAGCCCTTACAGCCAAGAAAGCAGACGGTTCACCACGCGATATAATCGTAAAATTTCATTATTACCGGACAAAAGAACAACTTTTGACATCTGCCAGAGACAAAAAAGCTCTAAATTTCCAGGGCTTTAATTACCAGCTATTCGCTGACCTCAACTCTCCATATCTAAAAGGCAAGCAATGAAACCCTTGCTCATGGAACTACAACGCCAAAAACATAATTTCTCAATGGGATTTCCCATTCTCCATACGTTTTTCTCATAACGGCTCCAAATACACTTGTAGATCTACTGAAGAACTTCAACAAACTCTTCTAAATCTACACTTAATAGATCCTATACCTAATACTACTTCAACACGTAGAAGATCAACATCCTCTTCGTCCACCGGTAACTCCTTCCAAACCACGCTGAAAAATGGAAACCATCAATCCCATAAGAGGCTGTTTTGCATCCCCTCCTCAGGAACAGGAAGACTCTATGGACTGACAGAAAACTCCATTGCAGAACTATTCGCTCTACACCAACCCTGATAACAGTCTTTGCCAAAGCCTGATTGGCTACTCCTTAATTGAAAACAGACTATTACTAATAAAAATTACTATGCTCCATTTTCTTTCTTTATATTATACCCTGATTCATTACTAATAGTATCCCTATATTCCATGTTACGCCTCCTTTACGCCTCCCAACCAAATTATACAATCTATTTTCAAAACCTGACCATAGTTTACTGCATATATAGTGTGTAGGGATGAGCCGAACACGCTCCGGTTCGGTTTGCACCAGAACCTGCGAATGGACCGAAAGTTAGCGCAAACCTTAGAACCCCATTAAAGTCTATGGGACTCGAATGTTCGAAATCAAAAGTGCTAATTTTAAAGGCTAATATGGAAGTTATTGTCCAAAAAAGGGTGGGGCCCGGGTCCTGCCCCAGGGGACATGTATCAATGCAAAAAAAAGTTTTAAAAACAGACGTTTTTTCGGGAGCAATGATTCTTAAGTGAAAAAAAAAAGTGAAATATTCCTTTAAATATCGTACCTGGGGGGTGTCTATAGTATGCCTGTAAAGTTGTGTTTCCCGTGCTTAGAACAGTCCCTGCACAAAATGACATTTGTAAAGGAATAAAAGTCATTTAAAACTGCTTGCGGCTTTAATGTAATGTCGGGTCCCGGCAATATGGATGAAAATCAGTGAGACAAACGGCATGGTTACCCCCCCACCCCCCAGTTCATTACCAGGCCCTTTGGGTCTTGTATGGATATTAAGGGGAACCCGGCACCCAAATTAAAAAAAGGAAAGGCGTGGGGCCCCTAGGCCCTATATACTCTGAACAGCAGTATACAGGCGGTGCAAACAAGACAGGGACTGTAGGTTTGTTGTTAAGTAGAATCTGTTTGTAATTTTGAACTGGTACATTTTTCAAGTGTAGCTCCAGCCAAAAAAATCAATTTTTAAGCTTTTTGGAACACATAGGGAAGGGTTATCACCCCATTTGTTTTGCTGTCTGTGCACCTCTTTAGAAGATTTCACCTCACTTTCTGTCCCAATCACAAATGTTTTTTGAAAAATTGGGGTTTTTAGTGAAACAAGGATTGGTGATAAAGCATCGGTGGAGAGGAGACACGTTTTTCCATATTAACTCTTACAGGAGAGAATTTCCCTTCCCCTTCCCTTCATCTCACTTCCCGTTGTCTCCTTCCATTTGTAAGTAGGAGTCGTTTGTAAGTTGGATGTTTGAAAGTAGGGGCCTGCCCTATATACTCTTGAGAAATTGGGGCCTTAGGTGTTGGTGTTGCCACAATACTGTAAGCCCTCACAGTTACTCTTGGTGGGCGCAGGAACGGGCCATGCTGTGAAATATTAGATCAAGAATTGTAATTACATGCCATTGTTGAACAGTGGTAGAAAAATTGGGCCTTTGGTGGTGGTGCTGGTGTCACAACACTGTAAGTCCTCACAGTTACTCTTGGCGGGCGCTGGAACAGGCCCTGCTGTGAAATATTATATCAAGAATTGTAATTACATGCCATTGTTGAACAGTGGTAGAAAAATTGGGCCTTTGGTGGTGGTGGTGTTGCCACAACACTGTAAGCCCTCACAGTTACTCTTGGTGGGTGCAGGAATGGGCCCTGCTGTGAAATATTAGATCAAGAATTGTAATTACATGTCCCTGTTGAACAGGGGCAGAAAAATTGGGCCTTAGGCACTGGTGCCACAACACTGCAACGCCTCACAGATGCTATAGTTGGAGCGCAGGAATGAACCCTGCTGCAAAGTATTGCATCAAAAATTGTAATTATATGCCCCTGTTAAACAGGGGCTGAAAATGTGGGCCTTGGGCACTGGTGCCACAACACTGCAACCCCTCACAGATACTCTAGTTGGAGCGCAGGAATGAGCCCTGCTGCAATGTATTGCATCAAAAATTGTAATTACACGCCCCTGTTAAACAGGGGCAGAAAAACTGCCACAACACTGCAACCCCTCACAGATTCTATAGTTGGAGCACAGGAATGAGCCCTGCTGCAAAGTATTATATCAAAAATTGTAATTATAAGCCCCTGTTAAACAGGGGCTAAAAATTTGGGCCTTGGGCACTGGTGCTGGTGCCACAACACTGCAACCCCCCACAAAGCGCAGGAATGAGCCCTGCTGCAAAGTATTGCATCAAAAATTGTAATTACACGCCCCTGTTAAACAGGGGCAGAAAAATTGCCACAACACTGCAACCCCTCACAGATGCTATAGTTGGAATACAGGAATGAGCCCTGCTGCAAAGTATTGCATCAAAAATTGTAATTATACGCCCCTGTTAAACAGGGGCTGAAAAATTGGGCCTTGGGCACTGGTGCCACAACACTGCAACCCCTCACAGATATTATAGTTGGAGCGCAGGAATGAGCCCTGCTGCAAAGTATTGCATCAAAAATTGTAATTACACGCCCCTGTTAAACAGGGGCAGAAAAATTGGGCCTTGGCCACTGGTGGCGGTGCCCAGAACCAAAAATGTTCTTACACGCTATCAGCATGAAAATTGAGGAAGAAGAGGATTGTGACTCAGCATAACAGGATAGTCACTCAGCATCAGCATAGGCAGTCTTAAGGGGTTTTACATTTTTAAAAAAATCAGTCGGTTACATTAGCATCAGGTGCTTGGTATCTGGTGATCCAAGACTGATTCATTTTTATGAAGGTCAGCCGATCGATCGATTCGGTGGACAGGCGCACCCTGTGATCGGTTACAAAGCCTCCAGCAGCATTGAATGTGCGTTCCGAAAGAATGCTGGATGCAGGACAGGCCAGTAGCTCAATTGCATAACGTGCAAGCTCTGGCCAGTGATCCATCCTCAAGACCCAGTAACCCAGAGCATTTTCGGTGGGAAAGGTGTCAAAGTCTGATCTTACCCTTAGGTAATCCTGCACCATGTGAATCAGACGCTGGCGATGGTTGCTGGAACTGATCAGACCATGGGGCTGCGGACTAAAAAATTGTCTGAACGCATCAGTCAGACGGCCACCTTCTCCACCGCTCCTTCTGTGATGGAGCGAAGTCTCAGCAACACGTTGTCCAGGAGGACCAGGAAATTGTAACCTCCCAGGCTCTGGAAACGCGTTGCACAAACCTTTCTGCAAGGCCTCCCGAAGATGTTTCATCCTCTGCTCCCTTTGAAATGGCAAGATAAGGTCCGCAACCTTACCCTTACCCTTGTAACGTGGATCAAGGAGGGTTGCCAGCCAGTAATCATCCCTCCCCTGGATGCTACGAATACAAGGATCCTTCTGCAGGCTTTGCAGGATCAGGGAGGCCATGCAGCATAGGTTTGCTGAGGCATTCGGTTCAGAGTCCTCTGGGTGACTAAGGATGACAAGATCCACAGCCACCTCCTCCCAGCCACGTACAAGTCCATGGGTTTTTTCGGACTGTAAATGATCCCTTGAAGACTGCTGCTGCTGATGAGTGCCAGGCTCCACCTCCATGCTGACACAATCCTCCTCCTCCTCGTCCTCTTCCTGTGTGATCGGCGGGCACGCAGGAACACTGAATGGATAAAATGGGCCTTGAGAGGTAAGGAAGTCCTCCTCTTCCTCCCTCTGTTCTGCCCTGTCCATTATTCCATTCAGCATGTGCTCCAACAAGTGGACAAGAGGGACAGTGTCACTGATGCATGCACTGTCACTGCTCACCATCCTCGTGGCCTCCTCAAATGGTAACAGGACAGTGCATGCATCCCTGATCATAGCCCACTGGCGTGGGGAAAAAAAACAAGGTCCCCTGACTCTGTCCAGGTGCCATAGTCGCATAGGAACTCATTAATGGCCCTCTGCTGCGTGTGCAGCCACTGCAGCATGGCCAACGTTGAGTTCCACTTGGTGGGCATGTCACAGATTAGGCGGTTCTTGGGCAGTTTAAATTCCTTTTGGAGGTCAGCCAGCCGAGCACTGGCATTATATGACCTGCAGAAATGCACACAGACTTTCCTGGCCTGCCTCAGGACATCCTGTAAGCCTGGGTACCTGCCCAAGAACCGCTGCACCACCAAGTTAAGGACGGGAGCCAAACAATGCACATGGGTCAGTTGTCCCTGTCGGAGGGCGGAGAGGAGGTTGGTGCCATTGTTGCAAACCACCATACCTGGCTTAAGCTGGCATGGTGTCAACCCCCTCTGGACCTGCCCCTGCAGACCTGACAGAATCTCTGTCCCAGTGTGGCTCCTGTCCCCCAAGCACACCAGCTCAAGCACCGCATGGCATCTTTTTGCCTGCATGCTTGCGTAGCCCCTTGAACGCCTACGGAGCACCGCTGGTTCCGAGGACAAATCAGCACAGGAAGAAGCCATGGAGGAAGAAGAAGAGGAGGGGGTGGAGGAGAGAGGTGTGGCAGAATCACCACTAGTAGAATTTTGGAAGCGTGGTGGCGGAACAACCTCCAACACTACTGCACCCTGTCCTGCATCCTTCCCAGCTGCCAGAAGAGTCACCCAGTGGGTGAAAGATAGATAATGTCCCTGTCCATGCCTGCTAGACCATGAGTCAGCGGTAATATGCACCTTACCGCTGACTGCCCTGTCCAGCGAGGCCAAGACATTTAAAGTGAAAGATATTCCTGCGCTACCCAGTTGGAAAAAGAAAAGAGGAATAGGTAAAAAAGATGAGAGCTGTGGAAGATCTATGCAACTGGACAGCTGCACACACCATAAAAGGGCCAAGCATGAACCCAAAAAAGCAAAGTAGAAGAGGGAGGGGTGCTGCGCTAACCAAAAAAGAGTGCTATAGATCTCCGTATGTGGTCATTTCCTATGTGCTAATATGCAACAGCACGTAGAATCGCATAAATAAATAAAAATAACAAGGTCGCAGAAAAAAAAAAAAATCGCATAGGTTGGTGTTGGTTGCTAAAAACCTCGTGAAGTGTAAAAATGTTAAAATGTATTAATAGTCCAGGGAAGTGATGTAAATAAATTGGTTGTGAACAGTACAACGTAAATATATCTACACATAGAATCGCATAAATAAATAAAAATAACAAAGTCGCAGAGAAAAATCGCATAGGTTGGTGTTGGTTGCTAAAAACCTTGTGAAGTGTAAAAATGCTAAAATGTAATAATAATCCAGGGAAGTGATGTAAATAAACTGGTTGTGAACAGTACAACGTAAATATATCTAAAAATCATACAATGCATATATATAATCAATAGTGCAAAAAACCATATAATAAAGTGCTAGTGCTCAGGTGACCTGAGTGTAATTATTCAGACAAATTCGAACAAAGCATAAAGTGAATGAATAAATATTATAAATCAATATTGCAGTGAATAGTGGCCAAAATTGGTATTAAAATGCCTCAATACAGTGATTAAGAGTGCTAGATGTCCAAAGGTAATAAATGACATGCCAGTAATCCAGCAAAAAAATGTGCAAAAAAAAAAAAGTCTTATAGAAGTGCACAGACAACAGTGCTCAAAAAAACAGCAGTGAGGTGTTTTGGGATGCAATACACTCTGTGTCCTCTTCGTGCAACATACACTAGTGTGGGTAATGGCCCCTTACCTAGCGGTGCTAGGTCAACCGCAGAGATAGTCGCTAAAAGTGCAGGATCTTGAGCCTCAATCACGTCCCTATGTCCACGCTTGCCAGCGTTCCAAGATCCATATGGCAGCTGGATGTATATAGCTATGATCCTAGCTGGGGTCCTAGACCAGTGCGGGTCCTAGCTCCTCCTCCACAACTCAGATGTATATAAGAAAGTGGATATACAGGACAAAGATACCATATAGTGAAGTATGTTTTGAACAGGGGGGTCGCTTTATTCAAAAACATAGGTAAAAAGTACTTACATTGAGCAGTATACAGATCAAATGCCTATCTCCTATGAGCAGCGAGCTCGTAATGCTTCCAGCAGTATGAACAAGCCTATTCCGTCCCTACGCGTGATGTCACCGATCACGTGACTTCTTCAGGGGATCCCCATAGGAAATGACCACATACGGAGGCCAAGACATTGCCTTCCACATGCCAGTAGAGAGCCGGAATCGCCTTCCGTGCGAATAAGTGGCGTTTAGGAACCTGCCACTGAGGAACCGCACATTCCACAAACTCACGGAAGGGGGCAGAGTCTACCAACTGAAAAGGCAGCAGTTGAAGTGTTAGCAATTTAGCCAAGCTAACATTCAACCACTGGGCATGTGGATGGCTCGGAGTGAACTTCTTTCGGCGGTGCAGCAGCTGGGGCAGGGAAATTTGCCTGGTACAATCTGACGTCAGTATACCGATAGCAGATTGCGCGCAAGTACTTGGCTGTGACACACCTAATTCTACACCTTCATTCCTCTCAGTGCAGGTTTCAGAGAGGACTGAATGTATAGTGGGGTTGGAGATCCCAGCTGATGAGGAGCAAGGAGAGGTCCGCTTTGTTCTTTGGTGTGAGTCTTCTAGGTATGCTTGCCAACGAACTGCATGGCAGGTCGACATATGTCTGGTCAAGCATGTGATGCCCAAGCGGGTGATGTTTTGGCCATGCGAGATACGCTTCAGACATATGTTTTGGAATAACACACAGAGACAGCAGTGCCCTGCACATGCGGAGCTCTGCCTTGTGATGCAGTTGGTGTGCTGCCCTTAAGCTGGCCCCTGGAGGGCATCCTGCCTCATTGGAGATGTGCCTCCTCCTCCTTTCTCCTATCAGGCACCCACGTGGAGTCAGTGACCTCATCATCCCCTCCCTCCTCATCACTGGAGCAAAGCTGGCAGTATGCTGCAGCTGGGGGAACATGACTGCCAGATTGCTGTCCTTCTTGGGCACCCCATCTCTCTGGGCTCACATTACTGCCTTCCTCTAGCTGGGTACCATCATCATATCCTTCAAAACGCTGGGCATCCTCCTGGAGCATGTACCCAACACTGTGGTCAAACAGTTCGGGGGACTCCTTAGGAGGGAAGGAGTGACTGATGCCATTGAGCCGAGGGAAGAGGCCGAAATTGGCAGCTGCTTTGCCAGACAAAGTACCCTGAGCCTGGGTGAGAGAGGATGAGGAGGATGAGGATGGCTTGGTCATCCACTCTACCAAGTCTTCCACATGTTGTGGCTCAACATGGCCAGCTGCCGAAAAAAAGGACAAGCGTGTCCCACGGCCACATGCTGATGAGGATGCACCGTCTCCACGACCAGCACTGTTGCCTCTAGACACAGAGCCTGCTTGCCCTCTTTTATTGGCTTGTGACTGTCTGCCTTCCAGACATACTAATGGCCTGCAGTGAGATGTAGCTGCACAGAGCTGAAATGTATATATATACTGATACTGCAGTTAGCAGAATCAACTGCCCGCCTGTAGTATTATTAGTATGAGAACACCAGCAATTGTCTTCAGGTAGTTTTAGGTGCACACTGTGCAGAGGACGCACTACACTAACTTGTAAATACTGCAACTGCCTGCGGTACTAATAGGATCAGAAGAACACCACCAATTTTCTTCAGGTAGCTTTAGGTGCACACTGTGCAGAGGACGCACTACACTAACTGTAAATACTGCAGCTGCCAGTGATACTAAAAGGATCAGAAGAACACCACCAATTTACTTCAGGTAGCTTTAGGTGCACACTGTGCAGAGGACACACTACACTAACTGTAAATACTGCAGCTGCCTGCAGTACTAATAGGATCAGAAGAACACCACCAATTTTCTTCAGGTAGCTTTAGGTGCACACTGTGCAGAGGACGCACTACACCAACTGTAAATACTGCAGCTGCCTGCGGGAATAATAGGATCAGAAGAACACCACCAATTTTCTTCAGGTAGCTTTAGGTGCACACTGTGCAGAGGACACACTACGCTAACTGTAAATAATGCAGCTGCCTGTGGTACTAATAGGATCAGAAGAACACCACCAATTTTCTTCATGTAGCTTTAGGTGCACACTGTGCAGAGGACGCAGTACACTAACTGTAAATACTGCAGCTGCCTGCCTGTGGTACTAATAGGATCAGAAGAACACCACCAATTTACTTCAGGTAGCTTTAGGTGCACACTGTACAGAGGACGCACTACACTAACTGTAAATACTGCAGCTGCCTGCAGTACTAATAGGATCAGAAGAACACCATCAATTTTCTTCAGGTAGCTTTAGGTGCACACTGTGCAGAGGACACACTACACTAACTGTAAATACTGCTGCTGCCTCCGGGAATAATAGGATCAGAAGAACACCACCAATTTTCTTCAGGTAGCTTTAGGTGTACACTGTGCAGAGGACACACTACGCTAACTGTAAATAATGCAGCTGCCTGCGGGAATAATAGGATCAGAAGAACACCACCAATTTTCTTCAGGTAGCTTTAGGTGCACACTGTGCAGAGGATGCACTACACTAAATGTAAATACTGTAGCTAATAGGACTAATAGGATCAGAAGAACATCAGCAATTTTCTTCAGGTAGCTGTAAATACTGTAAAAACACCTGCCTGCCTGTCAGTAGGAAGAGAATAACAGGAACGGATCTAGCTAAACTGAATACAGTGTGTGTATATATATATATATATATATATATATATATATATATATATACACACATATATATACACACACACACACACAACACCTAGGATGCATATATACACAATACACTGTAAGTGCAGCTAATTGACTCGCCTGCCTACATGCGGGTCATAGTGCATGCTTGGCCAATCATCAGCCAGCAATGCACTGCGATGCCGCAGTGAATTATGGGCCGTGATGCGCCACTGGAATTTGGCACGAACGGCCCATAACGTTCGAAATTTGACGAACGGTCGAACTCGAAGCTCATCCCTAATAGTGTGTATGACCCAAACACAAAATACATATGTCATACACTTATTCTCACGATTCCAAATTATCAGTGACATCATTCTAATTCGTTTAAACCTCACTGATGCACTTAGCTCTAAACTATCATTAAATATTCTAAGATAATCTAGGCCTCCTCAGTGGTCATAGGTTAAATGTCTACTGTCTAATGGAATATTAATACTGGCTAAAAAGTTCATATGGAATATTCTTCAGCAAGTAGTTTCCTTATAATCCAATTTAAGGAAGTTGTAATGTTCTGTTGTTATAACTTAACTAGTTTATTTGCTTTAATATTCTCAGGTTGAAGTAAAGCCCAAACTTGAGTTATATGTTTAGTGTCTCCCACATCCCTCCTACCCTCCTCCTCCCTCATTCACTTTCACAGCCCAACTCATCTCCTAATCTTGATACCCTAAGCCCTGCTGCTCCCACTCTCATGTTTCTCATTCCTCCTAATTTCACTTCCTGATGCCCTGTACACACGATCGGACATTGATCGGACATTCCGACAACAAAATCCATCAGATTTTATTCGATGGATTTTGGGCCAAACTTGTCTTGCATACACACGGCGCACAAAGTTGTCGGAAAATCCGATCGTTCTGAACGCGGTGATGTAAAACACAGACGTCGGCACTATAAACGGGCAGTAGCCAATAGCTTTCGCCTCTTAATTTATTCTGAGCATGCGTGGCACCTTGTGCGTCAGATTTGTGTACACACGATCGGAATTTAAACGATCATATTTTGTTGTCGGAAAATTTTATATACTGCTCTCAAACCTTGTGTTTGGAAAAAGTCCGATGGAGCCCACACACGATCAGAATTTCCGACAACACAATCCGATCGCACTTTTTTCATCGGAAAATCCGACCGTGTGTACAGGGCATTAGAATTATTGGAATTACTAATATAGGTATTACTTTAGGCCATGAGTCCTACACACATGCACATCTTTACAATGTCCTTATTATAAGGCTCTTCTCCCACATGCAGAAGACCCATGTGCCTTACTTTGCCTCCCTCGTTCGTCCACTTATAATATGTGGGGGACCGACGGAAGCACCTCCTCCCCTGAAGGGGATCCTATCCCCTTATCATGGGAAACCTCCGAACATATCTCTATGTTGGATCAAAACATATATTATCTAACCATTTTTGTTTTAAACCTTTTCTTTATTCCAGACTTTACCAGTTTCCTCCTTTTCTTCGCCTTCTTCAAGTCCACATGGGTTGATTCATCTAGTCAGAATAGCAAGTTATTTGGTAAGTCTCATCTCCTTAACCAGATATCATGGCACCATTAAACATTCTTTCCCTGAATGTTCAGGGAATTAACATACCCAGAAACGAACCAAAGCCTTCTGAACATTTCATGCTCGGAAAGCACACATAGTATGCTTACAAGAAACGCATTTCACTAACAACTCTACCCCCAAATTTATGTCTCATTTCTATCCACAAATTTTTACACACTCGGCTACCACTTAACAACGTGGCACCCTAATAGCCTTTCATCGCTCCACCCCATTTACCATCCAATCTCAAATTAAAGACCCAGAAGGGTGTTACATAATCCTCACAGGGCATATAATGGATACAGCTATTACTGTCATCTCATATTATGCACCCAACAAACAACCAACTCCATTATTGTCACATCTACTACAAGTTGTGAACGACCATAAAATAGGAACAATCATCATGTGTGGCGATTCCAATCAGGCCCTCCTCCCATTCTTGGACAAAATCTCCATACACCCCATCCGGGAACACATTTAAATTGTCCTTTTCCCAGCTCCTGTCCAAACATAATTTAGTCGGTTCCTGGAGGAAATGCAATCCGACACAATGAAGATACACATTATTCACAC
Organism: Aquarana catesbeiana; assembly: GCF_042186555.1. Lineage (NCBI taxonomy): Eukaryota > Metazoa > Chordata > Amphibia > Anura > Ranidae > Aquarana > Aquarana catesbeiana. Next base: position 159,079,214 of record NC_133325.1, on the reverse strand, counting down.
CCTCACCAAACATTTACTCGGGTTGATCACAAATTTCTAACTATTGGTATGATACCAGAAATAGTCACAGCTGACATAATCCATATCCCATGGTCTGATCATAATGCAGTACTCAATTCCATTGCTTCCACAATACATAAAGCACATGATCCTCTTGGTATCCCCCGGATATTGAGCTCAATCACCCAACCCACCGTTTAGTTATTGAACAAGCTCTAAAAGAATATCTATCACTTAATACCAGCCCAGATATGCCCTTATTAACACCTTAATAGCACATAAGCCTGTGTTGTATGGTATATTTCAGAGACAATTTGCCCTATTCAAACGTGAACGCAAAATTCTTGCTCGAAAGCTCGAATCTGAATTCAATACTGCCTTTATATCCTTTCAAGATAACCTCTCATTAGTAACAAAATCTCACTTAGGTAAAGCACGTCTGGCATATGATCTATTTCTAACAGAATCTGTCGATAAATCCTTTAAACGCTCTAGCCATAATTACTTTATGAAATTGAATAAATCAGGTACATACCTAGCACGCACTCAATTCACTAAATAAATCATTTAAACCAATCTGCTTGAAATTATCAAAAGATGTATACACGAGTAACCCTGTCAAAATTGTCCAAAAATTTCACTCCCACTTAGCCTCTTTGTATGCGTAAACTAATGACTTTAACTCAAACGCAGCAGACGCCTTCTTTTCCAGTATAAACCTGCCAGAGCTATCCCTACACCAAAAAAATTTACTCGAAGAATCTATCACAGCAGAAGATGTAGCTAATGCTATTAAAGAACCAAAGACAAATAAAAGAGCAGGCCCAGATGGTTATTCTGCCTTATATTACAAAATTTTTACAGAAACCCTCTCGCCCATTTTAGCCAAAGATTTTAATGTAATACTAGATGGACAATCCTATAGACAGGAATCACTAATGGCCATTGTTTGTATGATCCCCAAACCCCTTACTGATGGTATTTTTGCCTTCTAATGCCATGTAATGCTAAACAATGGACAATGCTATAAATTGGTATTTGACTCCCTCTAGTGGTATAAATGTGAAAGAGACTTTGTTTATTTTTCGTTTGAAGAGCATAAGGAAAGCCTTACAGGAAGTGACTTAATTGTTTACCTTGGATTCACCAACCCACAATGCTCACTCGCCTACCCATGAACACTGAGTGACTGAACTGCATGCTGGGTAGGATATAAAAGGCCCAGCGTGGCCATTTTCTTTCTCTTCTGGACACGTGGCCTGCCTGCAAGGATCAGTGAGGAGGTGTTCCGGACAGCACGGCCTACATCAACTGCGGAGCAACCACAGACTCTGCCTTACCCCAGTGTGCTGGAGAAGCAGTGTAATCAGATTGGAAAGGATCCAGAGACACGTGACGGAGTCATTTGAGGGTCCCGGTCATCTTGCGGAGTGGAGCAGAGCAGCGTGACGGAGCTGGCTGGCAGCAGGACTGAGTCAACCGGAGCAGAGGTTTCCAACTTTCCAGGCCTGGTGTGGTGAGAGGGTTGTCGCCCAAAGTTCTTTAACACACTTTACACACTTAGACTCATACCACAGTGTTGCTGAGACCTGCAGTTCCGCAGAGGGGTCTCATTCAAGTAGAATGAGTTCAAGCAGGCCTCAAGCCTATACTTCACTGAGAACTGACACTGTGCGGTTCAGAGACAACTATACCGGAGGCAGTTATAAGTGCGTTACACATCAAGGACAGTTTCAATCATCAGTTTATGTTACTTCTTTGCTTGTTAAACCCTTGGATTACAAACACTACAGTATAATAGCTAGCAGAAAATAGAAGACCAGAGACTACATCTTTCACTGAAAGGACTTGTGTTCAGTTACAGTAACAAAAGACTGCATCATACCTCAGGGGGAGCTCTTGAGCAATTGTACTGTGCTGTGTTTGATAACCTTGCATTACTGTGCTTAGTGCAGCGTGCTAGAAGTGGGAAGGTGCCCAGTGTTAAGGCATTGTCACTGAGCACTAGTCCCACTTGGAGACGCGCCTGCAGGGGTCATCCAAGAAATCTTTACACATTAATAATTTGTGAATACTTATCACATTGTCATATTACGTTTGTGTGGCATTGCAATTATTGTGATTACCGTTTATACTAGTCTCAGTAAAATTACATTCTAGTTAACTACAATTGGTGTGAAGTGTTGTTCATTCTTCTACAGGTGGAACAGCAGATACCCAGGTAATGGTAAAGGTACATTATTGGTATATTGTTATTGTGGGATTGTCCTTTGTTGTTTAGCTTCACACCAACAATGTTTCACAGCTGTGTCAAGTGGGTTGAGCCAATTTATTGGGGGTGGAAGAGCAGAGTACAGGCCCAATCAAATATCAGCAGCTCCTTCATGGGTCAGTGCTACACGTGGGGGCTCATCCGGGATCATCTGTTACTTTTTTTTTTTAATTCATTACTCTTTATTAGTTTTTTCTTCTTACAAAAAAAACACAGCGTGTGTTTACACACCGAATTACAGACAATAATACAAAAATACTTTACATTCAGCAATAATAAAGACATTACGAACTGGATCCAACCCCATTCTTTTTAAAACCCTTCCCCTCCCCCCTCCCCACCCACCTAGAGCACCCTCCCCCAGTATTAATCTTTAACAAAAGGGTACATAACCAGAGTACTATGCTATCGCCGTGTCAGCTGTTAGGCCTCTTCTCCCTAGTACTCCTTTGTTTCCCCACTATGCTGCCGGGTATCCTAATACCTTAAGCCCTTTTCGAGTCGAGTCCAGGTCAGGGGGCTATGCCCAGCCAGTGCAGCCAGGGTCTCCAGATCTTTATAAATTTATCATAGCTACTCCTCCTGGTATAAACTGTCTTTTCTGTCCACGCTAGCTTGTCCACTGTGCTAAGCCAATTTTCCATGGATGGAGGCGAGATGGAAAGCCAGGATTGTGCAATTAGTTTCCTAGCTTGGTAAAGGCACCTCGCTATGGCGATTTTCTTATTGTTACACCCCATATTTTCCCCTATCAGGCCAAGGATGCAGACCCTGGCCTCCTGCTTCAGCTTAATATTAAACCTGGTTTCTATAATCTTAATTATCCCTGACCAGTATCTCGCCAGTTTTGGACATCTCCACACCATGTGTATTAGATCTCCTGTCTCCAGGCATCTAGGGCATTTGTCGTCCAGTCTACGGCCGAACCTAAATAGTCTTAGGGGTATAGTAGACTCCGTGTATCAGAAAGAGGTGCGATACCTGCTGCGACGGAGAGACAGACACCAGCCCTCAAGATTCCTTTCCACTGGCTGTCAGTGATCTCCCCCACATCCTCCGTCCATCTCTCCCTGACACCCAGAGCCATTTTCAGAGCCAGCAGCCTCTCAGAGATTTGTCCATATGTCATTGCTATTAAACCCTTAGTGGTATTTGCTCTAATAATTGAGGAGTGGTGCATTGCACCACTCTAATGGGCAATCCTTGAAAAAGTCACGTGACTGTGATGCAACGCGTGGGAGGAGCCAAGGAAGCTCTGTGCAGATCAGCAGTATCACACAGTGTACTGCAGTGAATCTGCTCCTATCTAAGGCGGCTGACTGCTATAGTAAAACCTGCATATGCCTTATCATTATAAGGCACACGTGAGTGGATTGAAGTTTGCCTGTGTACTTTGGTATCCTAACTATTGCACAATGATTGGTTTTTTCTCTTATCTGCCTGTTAAATGAGATCTGTTTATGATTCTCACATTGGTTGTGAACAGAAGCAAAAGAAACATTGTTACTATAAATGTCAATGAGCACCTTAATTAAGCAAGTGTTTTTAAACAGCTTTGCTAGTGGGACTGGATCAAAGCTTTATACCAATCGGATTCTACACTTGTATAATTGAACCTTCTGAATACATCCCTATATATTTATTTTTATGTTGATTTTTTGTGTGGATTTTTTTACACATTTGGTGGCACTAATTTTTTATAATTTTACACTATTTTGATTGCTGGATTTTTTAGGAATTTTTACTCACCGCTGGATTTATTTGAGTATTTATATTTATTTATTTATATTTATTCATATATATTCATTTTTATGCACATTGTGAAGCGCTTCAAATATCATTATTTATTCAACTCTGAGATACATTTATTTAACCTAGTATCCATTACTTTTGCCAAAATTTTTATATCGGAGCAAAGCAATGAAATTGGTCTGTATGAAGCTGCTTCAAGGTGATTTTTCCCCTCCTTCTGAATCAAAACTATGTTAGTCTCTGCCATCGAAGAGGGCAAACTGCCCTCAGTGACTGCCCAATTCAATGTCTTCAAGAGTTCTGGGAGTAGTGCCTAACCGTAATATTTATAAATTTCCAAAGGCAGACCGTCAGGGCCTGGGGTTTTCTGGTTAGGCATATCTGCTACTGCTTGCTGTAGATCTTCGAGGGTTATGGGAGAGTCCAAACCATTCCTTTCATTTTCAGGGAGATATGGCAGGCTGACACCCTCTAAGAGGCCCTCTATCTCGCTCAGTTCTAACTGTTGGTGTGATTTATATAAGTTACTGTAATATTCAAAGAATGTATTATTAACCATCGAGGGGTCCAACGAGATTTCCCCACTAGGGGTCCGAATCATAGATATCGTTGAGGAGGGTGAGTTAGTCTCAGCTAGTAATGCCAGCATACGGCCCACTCTTTCCCCCTCTCCAAAGTACCTCTGCCTCTGAAATAATCTCCTGTTTTCAGCATTTTTAAGTTTGTCCATTTTATGCTCCTGTTGCTTTTTTACCCAGAGCTCCTGTTTTCCTGGACTTGGGTCCTCCACATATTGTCTTTCTGAGTCCAACACCTCTTTTCTAATCCGCTCTCTCGATTTTCTCTTAACCCATGCTATTCGGTGGAGCAAAATGCCCCTCAGAAATGCTTTCAGGAAGTCCCAGACCACCCCCTGCGGCGCCAACCCTGAGTTAATTACAACAAATTCTTTTATTTTCTCCGATATATCTTCCGTTTTTCCTATTATCTCCAACCATGTTGGGTTTAGTGCCCATAATCTCTGCATATGTCTAACGCAAGTATTTATCGTCAGCGTCAGAGGCGAGTGGTCCAATACCCCCCTCGGCCTGTACTCTATTTTTCCTAGTAGGGATGGCACCCCCCTATTACCCATAGCCATATCTATGCGAGAGAGAGTGCGGTGCGACCCCGAGAAGCAAGAGTACTGCTGCTCCTCTGGGTTGCGGGATCTCCAGAGGTCGCACCACCCAATCTCTTCGAGTAGCCGAGTGAGCCGTCCCTCAGTCGCTCTTTCCTCCTTGACCCCTGGGGGAAACCTGTCCAATTTACAGTTAAGAACCGTGTTGAAATCGCCCACCACTATAAGCGGGGTATCATTTTTATCCTCCACATATTCTAGCAGGCAGTGCAGAATCTCCATCTTAAAGGGAGGAGAAATATAGACATTTGCTATAATGAAAGATTTACCCTCTTTTGTACAATATAAAAAAACATAGCAACCCAGCGCATCGATCTTAACGTCCCTACAGGAGAACGCCAGCCCCTTTTTGACCAATATACTCACTCCTCTCGAATAGGAGGTATGCACTGAGTGAAATTGAACTTGGAATTTTTTGTTCCGAATTAATAATTTTGACTCGTTGGTCAGGTGTGTCTCCTGTAGGCACAACAGATCCGTGCCATGGGATTCCAACTCTGAAAATACGGTGGCTTTTTTAATGGGATCCCCCATACCCCGGATATTCCATGAGGTTATTCCTACCATTCTAAACCACCTTCAATATATAGACAAAGGAAACCAATAAAAAAAAAAAGAAGGATGTGTACCAGGTGCAAGTGTACAACCCTTGCAAAAAAGAGAAGGGATATAGAGATCTGTCTCTTGAGCACTGAAAACCCCTCTACTCAGACCCGCCAATGTAAAATACTTATCTACTTGCTTAGCCTCCAGTGCCCTAATCCACACCATTATTACAAGGAAGTAAAAACTCATATACATAATTTCCCGGCCCTCTATACCTACTGAATTTGCTTTTACAAATCTTAAATGTGAATAAGTGTTTCAAGAATCTATGTGGTATTTTTATCTTTACCCTCTGCAGCTTTTGTGATAGTGTAATACAACCCTTTAATGTCGTTCGAAGCTTGCATACTCCTTTACCCTTGTGCCCCCCCGTCCCCCTCCCCCCCTGCCTTTCTTGGCCTACCCTGAGGGCATATCTTGTGACCCTTCTAACCCCATCAACCAACTCATTCCCACACTCCTTCGCCCAGGCAGGGGTAAAGAAAAAAAACTTTCCCCTGCTTAGCTTTCCCTGCCCCCCCAGACTACCCTCCCCCCTCAACCATAATCCCCTGTTGTTCTATTAACAACAAAACAATCATCCTCCACCATTTGTAAACTCTCATTGGGAGCTATCCCCAATACAACAACCGCCCCCTCTCCCCCTCCAATCCCTGCTGTCACCAACAAAAAAAAAAAAAGAGAAAATCAATCATCTAAATATACCAGCTCTAAAAGTTCTTTTTGTTTTCTTCCAGCCATTTTGTGGCCCTGACAGCTGAGTCAAAAAATTGTATCCCTCCTGGGGCATCGATACGCAGTCGCGCGGGTACAACAATGCATATGTTATTTTCATAGTCCTCAGGCTACGCTTAATTTCAGCAAATCCTGCCCTTTTCTTTTGCAAATCCGGGGAGTAGTCTGGGTAAATTGAGATTCTAGAGCCACTGTAGAAAATGTCCCCCTTTTCCCTAGATTTTTGCATTAGTACCGTCTTATCTTTATAGCTAAACAACTTCATGATCAATGGTCTGGGACGGGTACCTGGAGAGGTTAGCCTGGTGGGCACTCTGTGTGCCCTCTCAATGGCAAAAAAATGCGAAAATGTCCCAGCCCCAAAAACCTCCCTGAGCCATCTTTCCAAAAATACTTCAGGACAAGACCTCTCGCTTCCCTCTGGGAGGCCTAGAACCCTCACATTTTGTCTGCGCAGGCGATTTTCCATTTCATCCATTTTGGATTTATACGTATCTAACTGGGTCTGCATCAGTTTAAACTCCTGCCTCATAGGATGTAAAATATCCTCTACTTGACTTAACCTCTCCTCTAAAATGGAAGTCCTCTCCACAACGTCTTGTAATTCTTGGCTCATAGAACGCAACTCTTCTTTAAGACCTCTTAACTGGTCGCATAAATCGCTCAGTGATCCCCTGCAAGCGTTAACTGCACTCAGCACCTCTTTCAGTGTAGGCTCGGGTTCACTAAGTACCCCGGTATCAGGATTGACTTCAGTCAACTTTCGTAGTTGTTAGTGATGCTGAGGTAGCTTTACTTGTGCTTTTTCTATCCCCTGTGCCTCCCATCAGGATCTTCTCTTGGGGCTGCTGATTGCCCTTAACTGGGGAGTGCGAGGGAGTGTGGGCATATTTCTCCAGCTTAGCTGCCGCTACCGATGCAGATGCTGCCGGGTTCCCCTTCTCCTTAGATGACCGGGTGGCCTGCGCAAGGGAGCTCTCCTGGGGGTGCTGGGGGTGTTCCTCCCCCTTTTTCTTGGTCATTTTTTTAACTATACCAGGGTATATGCCAGTTGTCCCAAGAAACTAGAACCGAAAGGTACCTGAGGAAAGTTCCCCTGTCCTCTGTTCCTTAATAGGCTGAGATGCTGTTCAGAGACTAGGAGTAACACACTCCGATATGTTCACTGATGTATGGCAACAACTCCCCAGCATAGTACACCGTTATTATAAAGAAGAAAACAGTTCAGTGTTGTTACCTTGGAGTCCTCTCAGGAGCGGAGCCGGCGTCCAACACAGTCAAGCCCATCCAGTGGAACCCCCTGTTATCCAAGACTCCTGTATAATTGCTTTCCCCTTTCCACTTCTCTCCTTCCTTCCTTCCTTCCTTCCTTCAATTTCCCGACAGGGTTTGCAGATCGAACTAGACGCCGCTCACCGCGCTTCTCCTGCAGGTCCCGTGAGACTCACAGCTCCCGCGAGAACGCGGGACGTTGCCAGGTAACCAGCAGAGCCTGGTGTAAACAGCCGATGACTCCTTCGCCTTACAGCTGAGCGGCCGACCGCCGCCACTGCCGAGCACTTCCCCCTTCTTTACCGAAATCACCCGAGCGGTGCGCCACCAAAGTAGATTATAGGGGTGGTAGAGCGGCTAGGACAGCGAGGAGGAGAGGGGAGGAGGGGAGGACAACAAGCCTGGGCAATAAAGCATTAAGAAATGGATCAGTCCATAAGAAGCGGCAGCAGGGAGCTGGAGCGAGGAGAGAGATCACACACCTCCGTTCACCTCCACATCCGGTCACCATCATCATCATCTGTTACTCTGCAATCAAGCCCACCCTCATGAAATCCAGAATAGACCCTCTCACAGTGGCGCAGTGGTGCGAAGCAGAAGGCGTCCACTCAGAGGTAAGCCTGGTGATTGAGCTCTGGGGATATGTTTGAGAGGAAAAACAAATCAGCCGAGTGGTGAAGGCACTGTCCCCAGATGCAGGCCGCTGTCAGACCAGACCATGGGACCTCCCGCACTTATGCATTGTTGGAGTGGAGGAAGGGAGTCCCTGAGAACTTTAAAGGCACAAGTGTGAAATTAGCTGATAAGACCAAGTTTTACCTGACACACCCAGAGGGACCAGGGGAAAACCCTACTAGTTCCACGCAGGTGAAATCAGCCAAAGCAAAAGTTCCCAACCGGTCACGTCTTGCCACAGTTGAACCAGAGCTCTTTACAGCCTTAGGGAACTTTGTGGCAAAATGCCAGAAGGGGAACCCTGGAAATGCATACCAGAAACTCTGCATTTTCTTTGGAAGGCAGCCCTTTCCACCAGAGGAAGACAACTTTGAAGAATGGTTGGAGCAGACCATACAAGCCCTGGATGAATGGGACATCCCTGAGACTCACAAGAAACAAAGAATTGCAGAGAGCTTAAGAGGGCCTGCTTCAGAAGCTATCCAAAATTTGAAGCTCGGCAAGCGAAACTGTGTGGCTCAGGACTAGACATTCTGCAGGATGTATTTGGGCGAACAGAGAAAGTTTCTGACCTGATCTATCAATTGGAGCACACTTATCAAAATGAGGGAGAAAAGCTGTCAGAGTACATGAGGCATTTGGACGAGATCATACACGAGATCTTGTTGAAAAAGGGTCTAGACCCCCAGGAGGTGGATGAAATCCGAGCCAAGCAAGTCTTGAGGGGTGCCCAGCCTTTGGACCCCATCACGCTCCAGTTAAGAACCCGTCAAGATGGTGGCATCCTCAAATATCCAGACCTGATCTGAATTGTGCGTGAAGAGGAGGCCATCCTTGAGAGGAAAAAATCCAAAGGCCAAAATCTGTTGGAGTCAGGACAGCTAGTGCAACTGATGGCGACTCTCAGATCGAGCTTCTCAAGATCCAGGTGTCATAACTGATAAAGATGATGGCTCTGTTGACCGCCAGGTCGACTAGTCCACCGGAAGAGGGAGCTCCAACGCCCAAGAAGTTGCCAAGTTCTTCAGTTGTGAAAACACAAGAGTCCTGTTTCAACTGCGGAGGAGTTGGACACTATAGACGAGTGTGCCCAAGTCCAAAGCCAGAAACATTGCACCAAAAGCCGGCGGGAAATTTCAGAAGGCCCCGGTGAAGGAGTCAGCCGGGCGCCCTACTACATCAGCAAACTCAAAAAAAAATCAGCGACACCAAGAAACTGCAGCAAGATCTCAAACACCCACACAAGGCTGCAGTTGTCGCCCCCGAGCAACCCAGTGTTCCCTCCCCTCCAACTCAGACTACCCAGCATCAGGGAGTTAATGCGTACCAGACCCCCAGAAACTAAAGCAGGACCAGAATCTCCGAAAGAGAGGAGCCAGGATACGACTCACTATCATTAGGTCCAATACTGACCTGGTCTGAAGACTCCTGACACCGCTTGTCCAAGGACAGGGCACTCCAGCAATAAGGATACACCCAATGTTAGCACAAACGTTCCAGAATCTAGTGCAAGAGCAGAAAGCCCCATCAGATGGGGTGGGAAAAATTTGGCGCCTAGACAGGAGTGAGAAGGTTGTGCAACCAGGTGAAGTAGTGTGTTTAAAAGCCTCTATCAATCTCAGTTGGAGACAACCTGGCCATTTCATCGTCTTTGAGACGGACAGAGAAAAGGAAGATAAGGGGTTGGAAATAATCCCAGAAGTGTTGTTGACCAAGGCACTTCAGAGAAGTGGAGGGAAGGTCTCAGTCAGTGTCCGTAACACAGCAACCTCACCAGTGAAGATGCCAGCCAGAGTGTTGTCCGGGCAGGTGAAACAGGCAACCCCATTCTCACCGTGTGGTATCATGGAAGGACAAGAGGGAGAGATTCCCATGGAGGAGTTCTACCCGAAAAACACTCCCCTTACACCTGCTTGGATGGAGAGAGCAAAGACCCAGCTCTTGAGATGGAGAACTGCCTTTTCCAAAAGTGAGTTCAATGTGGGGCTAGCAAAAAGTGCTGTACACAAAATCCAATTGGAGGAAGATAAACCCTTCCGAGAGAGATTCCACTGGAAGACTTGGAAGACCTGCGGGAACAGCTGATTGAGCTGAAGAACACAGGAATTATCCAAGAGTCTCTGAGTCCGTATGCTTCCCCTATAGTGGTGGTGAAGAAGAAGAATGGGTCATTACGGTTGTGTATTGACTCTAGGACACTGAACCGAAGGACCATTCCTGACCAATATACCACACCCCGAATAGCAGATGCCTTACAGAGCCTGTCAGGGACTAAGTGGTTCAGTGTGCTGGATTTAAAAAGTGGGTACTACCAGATCACCACGAACCCCAAAGATAGGGAGAAGACCGCTTTCATCACCCCTGTTGGATTCTTTGAAATCAATCGCATGTCACAAGGTCTGTCTGGAGCCCCAGCCACTTTCCAGAGATTGATGAAGAAGACTGTGGGAGACATGAACCTGATTGAAGTGTTGGTGTATTTGGATGATGTGATAGTGTTTGGTAGAACATTGGAAGAGCACGAAGAGCGCCTGGAGAAGGTCTTGAAGAGACTCCATGATGAAGGCCTGAAGCTCTCCATGGAAAAGTGCCAGTTCTAGCAACCTTCAGTGAATTACCTGGGCCACATCGTGTCCGCTGAAGGAGTGGCCACAGACCCTCAGAAGCTGGAAGCTGTCACCTCTTGGCCCAGACCCACGAATGTGACCGAGCTTAGGTCATTCTTAGGGTTCTGTTCGTACTATCGGAGGTTCATAGAAGGGTTTGCCAAAATAGCTCACCCACTCACTGAGCTGTTGAAGAACCAAGAAGAAGTTGGTTTAGACTCAGATAAGCCTGGGAAACCAAAAGAGGGACCCAGGATGAAGAAAGAAAGAGTCTATCCAAGAACAGTGGACTCCTCAATGTGAAGAAACTTTCAGACAGCTGAAGTGGAGCCTTACCACTGCTCCGGTCTTGGCCTATGCAGACCCTACCAGGCCCTACAAACTGGACGTGGATGCCAGCCAAGACGGGCTGGGCGGAGTGCTTTACCAAGAGCATGATGGGCACTTAAGGCCCATTGCTTATGTGAGCCGAAGTCTAGCACCTGCTGAGAGGAATTACCCCACCCACAAACTTGAATTTCTGGCCTTGAAGTGGGTTGTGGTAGACAAGTTAAAAGACTATTTGTATGGTGCTGAATTTGTGATCAAGAAGGACAATAACCCCCTCACATACTTGCACACTATGGCAAAATTGGACACCACAGGCCATAGATGGTTGGCTACACTCTCGGGATTTACCTTCAGCCTGAAATACCGACCAGGAGTTGGGAACCAGGATGCAGATGCACTGTCAAGAAGGCCCCATTGTTCCCAGGACCACTCAGAAGGATGGACCCACCTTACCCCTGAAGGAGTAAGAGCCCTTTGTGAAGGGGCGGTACAACAAGTAAAAGGTGGAGCCAGGGCTGAGGAAGTTGGAGTGTCCGCTGCAGGGGTGCCTAAGTGCTATTGTGACATCACTCAAATTGTGGAAGAGGGTCTGCCTAAGTTATCTCCGAAAGACCTCCGGAAGGATCAACAAGAAGATCCTCTCTGCAGCCTGGCATTAAAGGCCTTGGAGAACCAATATCCTGATCTACTTGGGAAAGAGAAAAGGAGGTTTGACTAAAAAGTACTACCTATGATCGGACTTTATAGGCCAAAGAACAATGGAAAAAAGGGGAATATTATAAAACGTAACATTTTTGTAAAAGTATAAGGTGCAGCACCCGGCTGTCTCCCAGGGGCACGTTTATTCTAGCATACCCTCCATGCACAGCGGGCCTTTCTAAGCTTTATTAGCCATGAGCAATATTTAATCCTAATTAGGATCTGCTCCCTATATATATTGGACCATACAGTTTTGCTCAGCTGGCCTCATACATGTTTTGGAGTGAAGGCTCTATTTGCCTCTGTCTATACAACTTTAAATTTACTTAGTATTTGGAAACCCACCGCCTATGCTAGGCTGCGGGTATATATCTCAACGCACTTCAACTCAAGATAGTGAGATTTGTTCTCTTATCTGTTGCGTTTTTGAACCTTGGTCGTGTCCTGAAGAAGCCTAACGGCGAAACGTGTAGACGCACAAGGGCTTACTGTACTAATTGCATACATGCATATGTATTATGTTTTTTACTATTTTCAACTATTGTTTTTATATTTTATACTTTTCCAATAAATGTTACGTTTTATATTATTCCCCTTTTTTCCATTGTTCTTTGGCCTATAAAGTCCGATCATAGGTAGTACTTTTTAGTCATACCTCCTTTTCTCTTCCCCAATATTCTGGATGTGGCTATTGAGTGCTCCTTCTTTCTATTTATATCCCGATCTACTTATCCAGAGCACTCAGAAGGAAGCTCACCTGCTACATAAAGAGTGGGATCGGTTGCAGCTGCAACAAGGGGTGGTCTACCGAAGGGGCCCCTCTGAGGATCCTGAAGAGAAGTGGCAGTTGTTTCTGTCAGAGAAACATAGAGAGAAGGTAATGATTGCCTTGCATGATCAGCATGGCCATTTGGGATCAGAAAGGACTCTCCAACTAGTAAGGGACAGGTTCTATTGGCCTTACATGAGGACTGAAGTGGAGAGCTACTGTCACTCCTGCCTGAGGTGCATACAAAGGAAGACTTTACCCCAGCGAGCCGCTCCAATGGATCATTTAGAGAGTCAAGGGCCAATGGATCTGGTCTGCATAGACTTCCTATGCTTGGAGTCTGACTTGAGTGGGCAGGGAAACATCCTAGTAGTCACTGATCACTTCACCCGCTATGCTCAGGCATTCCCTACCAAAGATCAGCAGGCATCTACAGTGGCGAAGATTTTAGTGGAAAAGTTTTTCGTCTACTATGGCTTACCTCAACGGATTCATTCAGACCAGGGAAGAGACTTTGAGAGTGCTCTCATCAGATGACTGTTGGATTTACTAGGCATTCAGAAGTCCAGGACTACTCCCTACCACCCACAAGGAGACCCTCAACCAGAGAGGTTTAATCGAACTCTTCTCAACATGTTGGGGACTCTGGCCTCTGATCAAAAACAACATTGGAGTAAGCACATCACCGCCTTGGTACACACTTACAATAGCACCATGAGTGATGCTACAGGGTATTGACCCTACTGTCTGATGTTTGGACGAGAAGCCAGACTACCGGTAGATTTAGCTTTTGGAACTTCTCTAGACCATACTTCAGAGACTTCTCACCGAGGGTATGTAGATTGCGGATGAGTCTAAAGACCGCATATGAAAAGGCTCGAGCCATGTCAGACACCAGAGGAGGTAGGAACAGGAGGAACTTCGACCTCAAGGTACAGATTCAGGATCTACAACCTGGTGACCGAGTCTTGTTACGAAATCTAGGCATACCAGGGAGACACAAGCTAACTGATCGGTGGAAGTCACAGCCATATATTGTATGCAGACAACTTCCAGGGCTGCCAGTGTATGAGATCAGGCCAGAGGGGAGTACGGGACCACTGAAAACCGGGCATCAGAACCACCTTCTACCTCTTACAGAAGCAGTCAGAATACCTTCACAGGAGGAACTATCATCTACGTCAACTACTATACCTCGACCAGTAACTAGGTCTCAGCCTGGATCCCTAGCAACAGAGGATAGTGAGGAGGAAGAAATGGAAATAAGCTGGCTGTGGCCATCTGAAATGCCAGGCGGAAATAATGGGACTCTTAGGCCAGAAGCCCCGGAATTTGTGCCACTAACTGGACACTCTGAAGAGCACTTGTCTCCCACTAACATTGAAGTGCAAGATTCTGAAATGGGAAATAGTACTTGTCCAAAGGTGGTGACTACACCCAAAAGACAGAGCGTTAAAAGAGACATTCGCCCACCAAAAAGACTAACTTACGATGCATTGGGTGAATGCTCCGAACAGACTTGGGTTACTGCCAGAAGAAATTCTGAGATGTCTGGTCCCTGCACTGTCAATTCAGAGAGGGACAACCCCATCTCACCCCTTGACACATCTGTACCAGACACTATAGTGTCAGCTGTGAGTACACAGAACAGTCTCCCATCATATGAGAACTGGTGGGAGGCTCCTCTATCAGTATTGTGCAATCGCCTAGATGCAAGAATGTGTAATAGAGCTAAGATTTTGAATATCTTTGGGTACCAAAGAGTTAAAGCAGGTGGAGTATGTAGTGCTGGTATTTTTGCCTTTCTAATGCCAAGTAATGCTAAACAATGGCCAATGCTATAAATTGGTAAATTTGGTATTGGTATTATTTAAATGTGAAAGAGACTTTGTTTATTTTTCGTTTGAAGAGCATAAGGAAAGCCTTACAGGAAGTCACTTAATTGTTTACCTTGTGAAAGGACTCACCTACCCACAATGCTCACTCACCTACCAATGAACACTGAGTGACTGAACTGCATACTGGGTAGGATATAAAAGGCCCAGCATGGCCATTTTCTTTCTCTTCTGGACGCTTGACCTGCCTGCAAGGATCAGTGAGGATGTGTTCCAGAGAGCGCGGCCTACATCAACTGTGGAGTGGAGCAACCACCGACTCTGCCTTACCTCAGTGTGCTGGGGAAGCAGTGTGATTGGATCGGGAAGGATCCAGAGACACTTGATGGAGCCATTTGAGGGTCCCAGTCATCTTGCGGAGTGAGCAGCGTGACGGAGCTGGCTGGCAGCAGGACTGAGTCAACCGGAGCGGAGGTTTCCAACTTTCCAGGCCTGGTGTGGTGAGAGGGTTGTCGCCCAAAGTTCTTTAACGCACTTTACACACTTATGCCCCGTACACATGGTCGGACTTTATTCGGACATTCCGACAACAAAATCCATGGATTTTTTCGACGGATGTTGGCTCAAACTTGTCTTGCATACACACGGTCACACAAAGTTGTCGGAAAATCCGATCGTTCTGAACGCGGTGACGTAAAACACGTACGTCGGGAGTATAAACGGGGCAGTGGCCAATAGCTTTCATCTTTTTATTTATTGTGAGCATGCGTGGCACTTTGTCCATCGGATTTGTGTACACACGATCGGAATTTCCGACAACCGATTTTGTTGTCGGAAAATTTTATATCCTGCTCTCAAACTTTGTGTGTCGGAAAATCCGATGGAAAATGTGTGGTGGAGCCTACACACGGTCGGAATTTCCGACAACAAGGTCCTATCACACATTTTCCAATGGAAAATCCGACCGTGTGTGCGGGGCATTAGACTCATACCACAGTGTTGCTGAGACCTGCAGTTCCGCAGAGGGGTCTTATTCAAGTAGACTGAGTTCAAGCAGGCCTCAAGCCTATACTTCACTGAGAACTGACACTGTGCGGTTCAGAGACAACTATACCGGAGGCAGTTATAAGTGCGTTACACATCAAGGACAGTTTCAATCATCAGTTTATGTTACTTCTTTGCTTGTTAAACCCTTGGATTACAAACACTACAGTATAATAGCTAGCAGAAGATAGAAGACCAGAGACTACATCTTTCACTAGTATAGAGACCGGAGGATATCAACATAAGCTGTGTATGTTTGCAAATGACATCTTGTTATTCCTGTCTTCTCCACAAGTCTCAGGTCCTAACCACCTGCCAATTCTTAACAGATTTGCAATGTTTTCTGGTCTCTCAATTAATCCTAAAAAATGCATAGCCCTCGATGTATCCCTCTCTAGATTGGAACTGGATTCAGCAAAAAATACATTTCCATTTACTTGGGCTGAGAAGTCAATTCCTTATCTTGGAATTCATTTAACAGCCTCTTTTTCAGACCTTTTCTCAGCAAACTACACCCCAATCTTGAAACAGATCACAAACCTTTTAAAACAATGATCTCTTCTGTCATTATCATGGGTTGGCAAGATTAATGAAATATAAATGACAATCCTGCCAAAATTATTATACTTATTTAGAGTCTTGCCAATCCCAATCCCTTCCTACTATTTAAGACTGGTACAGAAAAGATCAACAACATTTATTTGGGGTTCCTCCAAACCACATATACCTTCACACACACTACATCTCCATAAAATAAACGGAGGCCTCGGCTTCACAAATTTTGCAAACTATTACAGAGCTGTAAGGTGCAGAAAAAATTATTGCGCTATCTAAAAAAGAAAGCAGCTACATACGAATGTGACAAAATTCATAAATGGAAGTAGGTGGAAGTGAACTGAAATGAAACTGGAATGTAGCGCTAGTGAACAAACAGTGCTAAGAAACTGTGCAAATGCATAAAAGAACATATAAATGAGTGATACAATCTGAGCATGAATAAGTCCCAATTGTAAAACAATGAAAAACTAATAATATGTCACAAATGGGTCAATCCCAAATTGTGGCGGGTACACCATGGTTGAAAAATTGTTCATAAAAGGAGTCAAGGGCACCCCAAACTGAGGTTTTCTTCATGTACTTGATGCTACAGAAGAAAATGAGGGTGGGTTGCCGGAACCAGTGGACCTGGATGTCAGCGACACCAGGTCAGACAGGCATAAATAACCGACAGCTCGATGCGGCAGGAACAGTTCGAAATGTCCTGAAATATCCAGCAGGGGAACTGAGGCCATCAGCGATGTCCACGAGGTCCGATGTTCTCCCAATGAGGTCACAACAACGGAGCCAGCCACTGGGCCGTAGATGGCTGGATGGATGGGTCAGGCAGGCTCATAGTGCAAAGGATATGCAAAAGAAGAAGGCTTTCAATGGTGCAGATAAAAAAAATCAGGTATTTATTTTCATATAAAAACAGCATACATTTAAAATGTGATCACAGGTAAAAAAAGCAATGTGGAGAGTGGCAAAGCCTAGCCCTACGCATTTCATCCTACTAGGACTTCTACTGGGGCATCAAGATAGTTACATAGTTACATAGTAGGTGAGGTTGAAAAAAGACACAAGTCCAGCCTATGTGTGTGATTATGTGTCAGTATTACATTATATATCCCTGTATGTTGCGGTCATTCAGGTGCTTATCTAATAGTTTCTTGAAGCTTTCCATGCTCCCCGCTGAGACCACCGCCTGTGGAAGGGAATTCCTCATCCTTGCCGCTCTTACAGTAAAGAACCCTCTACGTAGTTTAAGGTTAAACCTCTTTTTTTCTAATTTTAATGAGTGGCCGCGAGTCTTGTTAAACTCTCTTCTGCGAAAAAGTTTTATTTCTATTGTAGGGTCACAAGTACGGTATTTGTATATCGAAATCATATCCCCTCTCAAGCGTCTCTTCTCCAGACAGAATAAGTTCAGTGCTCGCAACCTTTCCTCATAACTAAGATCCTCCAGACCCTTTATTAGCTTTGTTGCCCTTCTTTGTACTCGCTCCATTTCCAGTACATCCTTCCTGAGGACTGGTGCCCAGAACTGGACAGCATACTCCAGGTGCGGCCGGACCAGAGTCTTGTAGAGTGGGAGAATTATTGTTTTATCTCTGGAGTTGATCCCCTTTTTAATGCATGCCAATATTCTGTTTGCTTTGTTAGCAGCAGCTTGGCATTGCATGCCATTGCTGAGCCTATCATCTACTAGGACCCCCAGGTCCTTTTCCATCCTAGATTCCACCAGAGGTTCTCCCCCCAGTGTATAGGTTGCATTCATATTTTTGCCACCCAAATGCATTATTTTACATTTTTCTACATTGAACCTCATTTGCCATGTAGTTGCCCCTCCCCCATTAATTTGTTCAGATCTTTTTGCAAGGTTTCCACATCCTGGAGTTATTGCCCTGCTTAGCTTAGTATCGTCTGCAAATACAGAGATTGAACTGTTTATCCCATCCTCCAGGTCGTTTATGAACAAATTAAATAGGATTGGTCCCAGCACAGAACCCTGGGGAACCCCACTACCCACCCCTGACCATTCTGAGTACTCCCCATTTATCACAACCCTCTGAACTCGCCCTTGTAGCCAGTTTTCAATCCATGTACTCACCCTACGGTCTATGCCAAGATATTGCATTAGTGCTCTTTCTGTACACAAATTGCGTATCAATGAGTTTCATTATTCTGTTAATATATTCTCTCCTGTAACTAATTTGTAATCAATATACTTGTTATCAATTGTTCAATCAATAAAAAATGTTGACAAGGAAAAAAAAAAGATAATTTGTCCTGGGGTTTATTTGTGTCACAGTAATTAGTATTTTGTGGTATATGTGTGCAAAGTTTACAGCAGGCACAGATTCTGTTCAGTCCTCCTTTAAGACCCTCCTACTGGCCATGTCCTTTCATGCTATGGACGCTGCAGATCTTCTTTTTCTGTTTTGTGCCAGCCTACCCCATGCCTTTCATATTTCAAGTCTTGCTCACAATTTGTCATGCTGTTTTGACTTTTTAATTGTAAAGCCAGGCAGAGAACTTGCTATGATTAATATAATTAATATAGTTAATGTTATTAATTTAATTATATTTTAATTTTATTAACGTTATGTTATGCTATTGTCATATATAATGTTATTTTATTAATATTATGTTATTATTATATGATTATTAACATTAATATAGTTAACGTTTACATATTGTTTGTATTGTTTAACCACTTGACCTCTGGGAGGTTTTACCCCCTTCATTACCAGGGCATTTTGTTGCTACTCAGCACTGTGCTACTTTATCTGGCAATTGCTGGATCATGCAACACTGTACACAAAATACATTTATATAATTTTTTCACACAAACAGAGCTTTATTTGATGGTATTTAATCACCACTTTTTTTTGTTGCTATATAAACAAATAAATACTGAAAATGTTGAAAAAAAACAACATTTATCTATCTATCTATCGACAGTAAAAATACCCCCAAATGACTTTTTTGGAAAGTAGCCAGTCCAAGGTATTTAGTAAGAGATATGGTGAGTTGTAATTTTTTGTCCAAATTTTTGGGAAAATGAAGAAATTAAATTAAAAAAATGTTTCCCCCTTTTTTTCACATACTTTCATTGGTGCAGTACAGCATCATCATATGACTGGTGTGGTGATGATCAGGGATACTAACTGGTGAAAGTATGTAAAAAAATAAAATAAAAATGTATTCAAAACATTTTTCTTAAGATTTTTTTTTTTAAATACTCTCAGAGTAATTCAGTGTCACCATAGTGACATAGGCTTACAAATATTTTGCTCCTTGACTCATTACCCATTTGGTAAGTTCATAGATAACAACACAATTCGCTAGCAAACCATACTATACAAGTTCCATCTGCAGTACATAATTGGTGCATTCCCACAAACCACAGGATAAAACTAAACAACCATTATGAAGCTGACAGGCTACCACTTTTTGACAACACCTTCAGTGCATTTCATGTGGCAATATATGGCTGATCGGTGATGTGTGCATTATTGTTCCCCGTTCATTCACTACACCAATAGTAAATCAGGGCCATTGGCTTAAAAATCCCACCCCCTTTGTGACGGGACCAGATATATTCAGTAACACAATGCTTTGAAAAACCATGTGAACATACATAGGAAATACAGAAATTATAAATTTTATCAATCCTAAAAAGAAATGTGTATTCTCTTATTGTAACCCTACATCCTAATACTGTTAAAAGAAATTATTTTAACGTCTGACTGCTTAATCTTGCATTTAACATTATACCAATATAATTTTTTTCCCATTTTGTTTCCATTTTCTTTCAAAACAGGTTCATCCACCCACATTCAAGATTAGCAACATGTAAGTACCAAAATATTTTTTCCCACAAAAAACACATTACAGCTGTTATTATGCCTTCCCCATTTATTAATATGATCATATTCTTTTCATTAAAAAAAAAATGTAGAGAAATGGGAATGTTGCCAACATGTTATTGCGAACAAGGGTGTATAGCTGACCATTTTGGATCCTAAAGGACACCTCCAGTTCTCCTATTATAGAAACCATATTTTCTTTCATTTAAAGGTGTACAGGATGTATTTATTTTTGCCTTGCCAAGTCAGTATTTTAGTTTCCCAGTGTTACTGTAATGTCTGGATATGTGTATAATTTTCTACAATATACAGAAAATGTGGGAAAAAGGGGAATAGAGGTTTCAAGGCCCCCCTTTTCCTCATGGGATCACAGCAGCGGGAGCTTCAAGTCTCCCACTTAGGTCAGGGGCTCGTGGCCTTGGGGGACCCTTGTGACTGCCGAAAAGGGGAGCCTTGAAAATAAATGGAAGGTTCTGGAACCTATATAAAGGGGGTGTGGATAGGGTCAGATGCCAGTCACTGGTGTATGGTATAGCTGCAGGAGCTCAGGCAAAATAGCTCCCCTGTGAGCCCGCAGCATTATACCTCCTAAGGCAGCATGAAGACCTTGCTTCGGCAGCTTCTGGAGTGGGCCGAGGCTGAAGGTGGCAAAGGCTGGATCCGAAGATGCCTCTCCTTACCTACGTGTGAAGAGGCTCTGGAGGACGGCGGTGGGGGTCCCTTTGTGCATGAAGTGGTGGCCGAAGAAGGCGAAGTGCAGGGCAGCGTGGCGGAGTCCCTCCAGGAAGAAGATGGAGAGATGCCAGAGTTCCTGGTTTCGGGTCGACATGACGGAACTGCCGGAGAAGGAGCCGTTGAGGTCACAAGGCAGGACCAAAGAAGGAGAAGCGAGAAGAGGCTGTAGAGTCCACCGGCTCCCTCCAGAAGAAGGGGAGGGAGTGAAGACGCGGCTGTCTCCACCCGCAAGAAGAGACGTCCATGACGTCAGCCGAGAAGGGGCAGAGCCTGATTGGAACTGGCCCCGTCCAGCGTCACGGATTGGCCGTTCGTCATCAAGGCAGCCTGAATCGCCGGCGCAGCTGTCAGAAGTGCCCAGGGTAGCCGTGGGTTCTAACTCAGGCTTGGGCACAGCAGCGAAGTCAACATACTCCATCTCAGCTGATTCGGAGCAGGGTCCTACAGTATCCACTGTGCGAGTTGACAGTGTTGCTGGTGAGTCTGATCAACTTAGCCTTTTATCTTCCTTGTCTTCTACGCTTTTGCAGTTGGTCTCTAATTTATCTGCAGCTACACCTCACAAACCAATGGTGGCGGGCAATGATACTGCGGCTTCTGTATTGGGAAGTAACTCGGGGGTCGCTGGGAAGGTTATTAATGCATCTATGTTAATTTATCTCCCTATTCAGGCAATTCTACATTGAACAAAGTGCCTGAGAGCTGTGGGAAAGAGTCTATGCCCTGTATATTGTCCCCATTGTGTTTTCATTTGTAACCAGCACAAAAGAAAAGATTTGCCGTGGAGAATTTGTAGACATTTTATCATTATTCCTTTGCAAAAAGAATACTATTCTAGGTAGGATAAGGATAAAGGGGAAGATGATAAAAAAGGCCAGTTTCTAGGACATTTAATAATAGGCTCCAAGCATTCTCTACTTATGCAAGCATTATGTGTGAAAGATTTCTGGAGCATAGCTCGGGCCTTTTTCAGCACATAGATGTAATTTTGGAGGACTATAGAAATTTTGGAGGTTTATTGTGGTATTTCTACGATGAATCTTTTAGGCAAAAAATGGCGGTGCATCCTAATATTCAGTGAGGTAATAAGGATATAGGGCTCTGGTTACATTTATTTATTACTGTATTTGCCTTCTACTTCGTTAGGTTATAATAAGAAAGGCATTTGCTTTTCTTTTAACAACCCACAGTGCAAATGGCTGAAGTCTTGTAGATTCCGACATGAGTGCGCTTTTGTTCGGATCCTCATCCGGTCAGTAAATGTTTTAAAAAATCTTCAATAATACGGGTAGGATTCCTTTCTTAAAAGCCACCACCCCAGTGATTCTGGCAAACATGGAGCCGTGGTTGCGTCTGTAACCAGACCAAATGACTGCTTAATTAATCACTGAAGGTTTTTAACGGAGTTTTAAATTACCTAAATTTAGTGGTTCCAGCTGTACATTCGTAAAAAATGTAAAATCAGTTGATGAGTCATTGTTAGGGACAAAATTGGTAAAGAGCTTCAGGGGAGTAGGATATCTGGCCCTTTTGATGCCCCTCCATTTGATAATTTTTGGTTATCTCCATTGGACATTGTTCCAAAATAAGATTCTGGGAGTTACAGACTTATTCATTATATATCATATATCATACCCTTGTGATCATTCTCTTAATGATCAGATTGGAGATGACTTATGTTCCGTCTCTTAAACATCATTTGAGGAATCCATTTTTAAACTGCAGAAGCTTGGGCGTGCAGCTTTGATTGCAAAAGCTGATATAAAGTCAGCCTTTATGCTCCTTCCCATCACCCGGATGGCTTTAGCTCCCTAGGTTTTCAGTTTGAGGGTCAATATTTTTTTGACAGGTGCTTACTGATGGGATGTTCTCTTTCCTGTTTTTATTTTGAGAGCTTTTCATCCTTTATTGAATGGGTGGTAGCTACAGTAGCACTTACTGTTATCTCACATATATATTATTCTTATTATAGCCAAATTTACCACCCTAATTCCTCCCACAGCTTTTACACTACATAGATAGTAATATACTGAAATGTGCAGATTGTTCCCGATTGGTGTTTTTTTACTTTGTGGAACGTTTCGCCAAATGGTTCACGAAATATCGTCGTTTTTGCAGCAAAATTGGTCCCATGGGAATGAATGGTGAAATGTTCAAAACTAGAGTGGGAGGTGACAAAAGCTGACAACCCCATGGTCAGCCAAAACATTATGACCACTCCATGATCAGCCAAAACATTATGACAATGCCATAATCAGCCAAAACATTATGACCCCCCCCCATGATCAGCCAAAACATTATGACCCCCCCCCCATGATCAGCCAAAACATTATGACCACCCCATGATCAGCCAAAACATTATGACCACCCCATGATCAGCCAAAACATTATGAGCACCCCATGATCAGCCAAATAATTTACGACCACCCCATTATCAGCCAAAACATTATGACCACCCCATGATCAGCCAAAACATTATGACCACCCCATGAAAAAAAATATATATATATATTTTTTTTAAATCATTTTTGAAAAAAAAAATCATTTTTGAAAAAAATAAATCATTAAAAAAAAAAAATCAGGTGGAGGCAAGAACATTTCACACAATTTCCCTGGAAATTGTAGCTTTTCTAGTTAAATAATTTTTTTGACATATGCCGCAATTTTGGTATCCCTTTGGCACACGACAAAACAATTTATCCTACTACATGCCTAGAATTTTTAGGTATAACTATAGATACCATAGCTATGGAATTTCAGCTCCCTCCAGAAAAGGTTATTAAGATCTGCATGTTAATATCTAGCATTCTTCACTCCAAAAAAGGTGTAAAAAAATTATGTAGAACGTGAAATGATGTAGAATTTATTAGGTCTCCTAACATTTGCAAGTAGGGTACTTCCAATGGGTTGTATATTTTCTAGAAGGCTTTATCTGGCTATTTTGGGTTTTAAAAATCCTTACTCACATATAAGGGTGTCGCAAGACATGAAGGAAGATATATTAGTCTGGCAAGAATTTTTGTTGGATTTTAATGGGAGATCGATTTGGAAAGAGGATTATATTTTAGATCGGGATTTTCAGTTATTTACGGATTCTGCAGGATCTTTTGGTTTTGCCGTAATTTGTGTGCAGAACAATGGTCATTGCATTGGAATTTAAGAGGATTAGTTAAAAATATTGTTTTATTGGAATTATCTCACATAATTGTAGCTATTGTAGTGCCCTGCTCCTGTTGATCAGGCTAGATTTGGTCTGTGGCTAGGTTGGCCTCTGTTCCAGCATTGGCTGTGTTGTGTGCAGTTTCACACTGTCGCCTGTGGGTGTCGTTGTCACCATGGGCCGGTGTTGGGGGGCAGCGGGCTGAGGTGTGTTGAGTGCTCTTCTTTCTCGGGGGTGACTCAGCAGGGGTGGCCCACTGCTACGCATTCTGGGAGAGAGTGCTTAAGGGGCAGACGCCATTTTTGGTTCTCTTTTACCTGCTGGCCCTCATGGCCTAAAGGTATGTGACGGCTTTCTCTCAGTCTCGGGGCCATGCTGGCCCGAGGCTGCGTTACTATAAGTGGACCCAGAGGTCGTCTGGGGCACGCTGGTTTAGAGGTGGTGTCTGTCCTGCGGGAAGAAGCCAAGCAATTAAGAAGATCCAGGGGAGGACTCATCTTGGAGAGGACCGTGCGGAAGGCTGGTCTCAAGAGGGGCCTGGTGACTCAATTGGAGGATGCATCCTAACCTAACTTACCGCACAGTACTGCCGGATCGGCTTAAAGGTTCTGGTACTGTGTCGCTGTTCATCTAAAACCATTACGTCCTGTGGCAGAGGACTGTTCATCTAATACTACATCCTGTGGCAGAGGATAGTATAGCAATTTTGTTCCTTAAATTTAAAGTCTGTGGCAGAGACTTTTTTGTTCGTGCTCCATTCCGGCTGCTAGGTCAGTGAGAGAGACCTATCTCAGAGCTCAACATGGACTCTAGGTTCTTGATGTGGTGAAACTACAGGTAAGGGGTGACGGCAACAACCCAATTTATTTCAGCAGTTCCTTCAGGGGTTAGTGCTACATGTGGGGGCGTCGCCCGGGATTGTTTGCCGTTGCCCTAAGCAACTCTGAGAAGTATTTCACCGAGAGTCTATGTTAAAGAAATAGGTTTCTGGACTTTGTCACTTTCTCCAGGAAAAGAAGGGGTTAAACTGCAGGATCACATTTCTGACTGCGTAGGCTGCGAGTGAGAAGTAAAAGCCCAGGAGCTACGTGATCAGAGGAGCAAGTGGGAGGAGTTACACCTGTTTGCTGCTGCGTGAGACACGTGTGTGTGTGTCTGGCGCCAAAGGAGACGAGAGGCCTTGTGATCATACTGAGAGGATCAGAGTGCAGCCATGTCTTCTTTTCCACTGATACCATCGGCCATGGGGTCCAAGATGTTTCCTACAAGTACCGCTGCGGGTGCTATGCTAACTGGAACCCTGCTGACGGATACCGGCATCCGTTTGAAGCCGCGGGCGGTTCGTGTTATACACTGTTGGAGATATTGAAGGGCTGGGCATGCTTTGCCACAAGTGTGAGGGACTGGCCATACATCTCTGACCATTTGTCTGATGTTTGCAGAGCGGAGAATACCTATTCACAGTGGAGTAACCTACAATGTCGCCCCGTGCTTACCGAGTGGCCTGGGCTACAGGGATCGCTACCGTGGAAACTACTGCCATTACTGCTGGAGAGGCCTTAGTCTCATCTGCTACTGTGAGTGTTCCTGAGGGAGATGTTGCTGTTACTGCTTCATCATCGGACATCACTTTTGTTTCTACTTCCACTACACCTATTCCCGCTGCACCTGTCCCGAGGAAGGTGGGATATGTGAAGGCTTCCCGAGGCCGCGGTCGAGACCTACCCCAGAGACTACCCAAACCGGAGCCGGAGGAGTGCATGAATCCGGGAAAGTCCACGACAGGAGCGGGTGAGAGATCAAAGGGGAACATATCTGGGACTCTTTGTATATATTTACCAGTTGAAGAGTTAAGGGATTCTGAGTTGGATTCCTTATCTGATTTATCTAGTAATGATGATCTGTTTGAGACAATGTCACAGGAATTATTATGGGCTCAGGGTGAAGATATTGCTTCTACCTTTACTTTCTCAGAATGGATAGCCATGGATTCTGGGAAGACATCACCATGTGTGGAGCCGCACAGCACTACCCAAGAGACATTGTCTAAAGTTACTGGTTCGTTTGAGTCTGAGCCGATACCCATTGGATCTATGCTGCGCACATCGCCAAATTCTTGTGTGCCTCCTGGTCTGGGAAAAACCAGAGCTTTACCTAGACTTGCCCGTTTACAGAGAGTGCTCACCAAACGAGTTGCCACAGAGTATGGTCTGTAATTTTGTTATGTTACTCAAGAAATTATGCAGGAAATTGAGGCTACTTGAGAGCAGTGGTACTGTGAAGCTGTCTGGGACTATTTGTCTGTACCAAAACCTTTCCGGAAAGCTGGTTATTCTGCTGCTATGGATGAACAGTTTAATGGGTGTTTGCTGCATTGGAATTACGGTCGGCACATCTATGCTGACAAAGTGGTCATTTGCAGACCTGGAAAAGATGACATTGTTTATTTTATCACCACCGTGGATAAACAGGGAAAGAAACTGACTCTGCCAGACCCCCCGGTTCTTTTGGTGATAATGCAAAAGGATTGTTGTCTCTGCTTTGCTCTTCGTTATACTAGATTTCTTCTGCTAAATAGTGGAATTTGCCCAGAGATAGGGATGGACTTTTGAGTTACTCTTAGTTCGTCTTTCATTTAAAGGAAAATGTATGGAAGAAAGTTTCATTCTTTTGGGAGTGAGGCTTTGCTCCTAACTGATTAGTGATGCTGATGTATATTTTTGTGTGTTTAATTTTGTTCTTTCAGGTAAAACCAGATCTCCTATCAAGCTGTTAGGGGCATTGCAGTTAGATAGATAGTGAGGTTCCTGTAACATAACTGATGTGAATATGTTGATTATTGTTTGAAATTGTAACATTATTTCTGTCTTTCTTCTTTCCCATCCAAGTATTTGGTTCAAATACCTACTCTCAGGCTTGAGAGTCATATTTTTGACAGACTTTGAGGAGACCGTCTTTTTCTGGTGGGGAGAGTATGTAGCGTCCTGCTCCTGTTGATCAGGCGCTTATGTGTGGGTTTGGTGGGTTGTCTGTTAATACATAGTACAGATTTGGTCTGTGGCTAGGTTGGCCTCTGTTCCAGCATTGGCTGTGTTGTGTGCAGTTTCACGCTGTCGCCTGTGGGTGTCGTCACCACGGGCAGGTGTTGGGGGGCAGCGGGCTGAGGTGTGTTGAGTGCTCTTCTTTCTCGGGGGCGACTCGGCAGGGGTGGTCCACTGCTATGCGTTCTGGGAGAGAGTGCTTAAGGGGCGGACGCCATTTTTGGTTCTCTTTTACCTGCTGGCCCTCATGGCCTAAAGGTATGTGACAGCTTCCTTTCAGTCTTGGGGCCATGCTGGCCCGAGGCTGCGTTACTATAAGTGGGCCCAGAGGTCGTCTGGGGCCCGCTGGTTTAGAGGTGGTACTGTGCTATCTGTCCTGCGGGAAGAAGCCAAGCAATTGAGAAGATCCAGGGGAGGACTAATCTTCGAGAGGACCGTGCGGAAGGCTGGTCTCAAGAGGGGCCTGGTGACTCAATTGGAGGATGCATCCTAACCTAACTTACCGCACAGTACAGCCGGGTCGGCTTAAAGGTTCTGGTACTATGTCACTGTTCATCTAAAACCATTACGTCCTGCGGCAGAGGACTGTTCATCTAATACCACATCCTGTGGCAGAGGATCGTTTAGCAATTTTGTTCCTTTAAAGTCTGTGGCAGAGACTTTTTTGTTCGTGCTCCATTCCGGCTGCTAGGTCAGTGAGAGAGACCTATCTGGGTGGGCAAAGATCTTTGGACTGAAGGTATAATCGTATAATCGTATAAGATCTTCAATCCCTCAATGATCTGACAAAGGTATTTGAATTTTCCTGCAACTCCCTTTTTACCTCTTTACTGCTACTTCTTTCAAGTTCTTTCATTAAAGCATTGGAAAAATACTAAAGTGACTGGTGCATACATTGTTGGATACAAAGCTCAACATGGACTCCAGGTGCTTGATGTGGTGAAACTACAGGTAAGGGGTGACAGCAACAACCCAATTTATTTCAGCAGCTCCTTCGGGGGTTAGTGCTACACTATTAACCACTTACGGACCGCCCGCCGTCATTATACGGCGGCTGTTTGAAGGAAGATATCGTTGTTATGGCAGCAGCCAGTATCCCTGTCTTCAGCGGGCAGTCCGCTACGAGATAAAAGTGGTCTCTGTGGCAGATTTGCCATGAGATCACTTTTATCGGTGGCGGGAGAGGGCCCCCCCTCCTGCCGCGATCTGGTGCCCTCCGCCGCTTACTGGAGCCATCGGCAACGGCGGAGGTGATCGCATCCTTTCGGTAGCACGGTATGGAGACGAGTGAGAGGAAGATGGCCCCACCCGTCTCCATACAATTGCTGGGCGGAAGCGACGTCAAAACCTCACTTCCGCCCACAGCTCTTAAAGGGCCATTTTTTTTAAATAATTTTTTTAAATTACAATTTTTTTTTTTTTATTGCATTTTAGTCTAAATAGGAGGTCTGAGGTCTTTTTGACCCCAGATCTCATATTTAAGAGGTCCTGTCATGCTTTTTTCGATTACAAGAGATGTTTACATTCCTTGTAGAAGGAATAAAAGTGACTTTTTTTTAAATAGTGTTAAAATTAAAAATAAAAGGTAAAATAAATAATAAAAAAAATGTTTAAACGCTCCCCATCCCAACGAGCTCGTGTACAGAAGCGAACGCATACGTGAGTAGCACCCGCATATGAAAACGGTGTTCAAACCACACATTGGAGGTATCGCTGCGATCGGTAGAGTGAGAGCAATAATTCTAGCCATAGACCTCCTCTGTAACTTAAAACATGCAACCTGTAGAATTTTTTAAAAGTCGCCTATGGAGATTTTTAAGGGTAAAAGTTTGTCATCATTCCACGAGCGGGCGAAATTTTGAAGCATGACATATTGGGTATCAATTTACTCGGCGTAACATTATCTTTCACAATATAAAAAAAAATGGGCTAACTGTTGTCTTAATTTTTAATTCAGAAAAGTGTATTTTTTTTAAAAAAAAGTGCGATTGTAAGATCGCTGCGCAAATACGGTGTAACAGAAAGTATTGCAACGACCGCCATTTTATTCTCTAGGGTGTTAGAAAAAAAAATGTATAATGTTTGGGGTTTTTAAGTAATTTTCTAGCAAGAAAAACCTGTTTTTAACTTGTAAACAACAAATCTCAGAAAGAGGCTCAGTCCTTAACCACTTGACAACTGGGCACTTAAACCCCCCTCCTGCCTAGATCAATTTTCAGCTTTCAGTGCTCTCACACTTTGAATGACAATTACTCAGTCATGTAATACTGTACCCAAATGAGTTTTTTTGTCCTTTTTTTCACACAAATAGAGCTTTCTTTTAGTGGTATTTGATCACCTCTGGGTTTCTTATTTTTTGTGCTATAAATGAAAAAAGACTGAAAATTTTGAAAAAAAAAATGAATTTTTCTTAGTTTCTGTGACAAAATTTAGCAAATTATTAATTTTCCTTCATAAATTTTGGCCACAATTTATTTATATATCTTTACATACATATACACAATTTACATATCTTTGGTAAAAATAACCCAAATTAGTGGATATTATTTGGTCTTTGTGAGTTAGAAAGTCTACAAGCTGTGGTGCAAATCATAAAAAATTGATCACACCTGATGTACTGGTGGCCCATCTCATTTCTTGCGACCCTAATAGGGCGTACACACGGTCAGACTTTGTTCGGACATTCCGACAACAAAATCCTAGGATTTTTTCCGACGGATGTTGGCTCAAACTTGTTTTGCCTACACACGGTCGCACAAAGTTGTCGGAATTTCCGATCGACAACCACGCGGTCACGTACACCACGTACGACGAGACTAGAAAAGGCCGGTTCAGAACCAAGCGCGGCACCCTTTGGGCTCCTTTTGCTAATCTCGTGTTAGTAAAAGTTTGGTGAGAGACGATTCGCGCTTTTTCAGACTCGTGGCTTTCAGATCGTTTTCTGCCGTTCAGTTTGTGCTTGTGGGTTTGTATCTGCTCTTCAGTGCGTGCAGTCAGTTCGTATCGGAGTTTTCTGTGTGATCTTGCCTGCTCGTTGCTGTTTTTCAGGTCGCTCTTCACAGGCCTTGCTGTTCTTCAGTGCGTTCTGTTACTTCGTTCTGAGCAGCCAACCGTTTTCTAGCCATGTTTCGTATGCGTACTCCTCGTAGAGTTCGTGCTGTGCGGGGGCTTGGTGTTGGGGTCCTGACCTTGACACAAGTCCAGTCCATGAACAGGGTGAGGAGGAGTTCATGGACCAAGAATTGGTTGCTTCAGCGTGACCAGTTCTGTCATATGCCTTTGCTCCGTGAGATCCGTGAGAATAATCCTGATGATTTCAGGAACTTTCTCAGGATGACGGACCCCGTGTTTCACCGTTTGTTGGCTTCGCTGACCCCCTATATTAGCAGGCAGGATACCTGCATGAGGCAAGCCATCACTGCGGAGCAGAGGTTGGTCGCTACCTTGCGGTATTTGGCCACAGGGAGAAGTCTGCAGGACCTCAAGTTCTCGACAGGCATCTCCCCCCAGGCTCTGGGGATCATTATCCCAGAGACCTGTTCTGCCATCATCCAGGTCCTGCAGAAGGAGTATATGAAGGTAAGATTTTTTTCCTTTTATATCACATTTTATTGTATTGAATGTTTGCTAATATATTGTATTTCTTTCCTCATTCCCTAATTACCATGCTTGTAATATGCTGTGAATGTCCCCTTTGTTCTCATGCATGCTGGATTTTTATGTAATTATTTTTTTATGTCCTTCATACATATTTGCCCTTCAATAACCTCTCCAGCATGGTGTCTCCTGCCCCTATATTCACCTCATGTAGTCACTTAACAATGTATTTTATCAGCTCTATAGTAGTGCTTTAACTCAAACACCCCCTAAAATGTTTGGAAATGTTATTTTTTATTTAAATTCAGGCAGAGTGCCAGAGGCTTTTTTTTGTGGTGTCCCCAAATTTTTTGTAACCCTCCCTCCCCCAACTGCTAAGTCAGCTGATCCCAATTCTCTATCCTCAATCATCTATCTGCTGACTTTGCCAAACCCATACACACTATACCCATCTCTTTAGTGCTCAGATGTATGGATGAATTCCCGAAAGCATGTAGTGCAAGGGCCTGCCTGTATACTTTCCAATGGTACTGTTTAAAGTTTTTGTATCCTATTATTATCTTGATAGGTAATAGCAGAATGTTCAAATGTGCTCAAATGTGTACAGTGTGTATTTATATCTTTGTATTATGACACTTCTTACCTGTCCAGTGGTCTGCCAATAGTGTAACTAAGGAGGGGCTGTTCCAAGTAATACCCTGTATTTAGGCATTCATCTCTCAATGAAGTGAAGAGGGTTACCTGTCCAAGAGTTCCCCCCCCATAATGTTAGAAATGGCCCATGAGGGGGGGAGGGGGAATATGATGGGTGTACCTTATACTTTGTTGTTGTTAAATTCTCCTTAATAAATGCTATCTGGAGGTTGCCCCATAATGTTTGTGTATAATCTGCTTGCCATGTTTCTGTGAAAAAATAGTAATGTTTATTGTTTTTTCCTCAACAGTTTCCTTCAACGCCACAGGAATGGCAGACTGTGGCCTCCCACTTTGCCCAGCGGTGGGACTTTCCTAACTGCGGAGGGGCAATTGATGGGAAACATGTCCACATCGTCCCACCACCCAACTCGGGGTCATACTATTATAATTACAAGGGGTTTAATAGTATAGTGATGTTGGCGGTGGTGTCGGCTAATTACGAGTTCTTGTATGTGGACGTGGGGAAGAATGGCCGGATGTCCGATGGTGGAGTCATCGCCCAGACGGAGTTCTACAGGCGTCTCCAGAATGGCAGCTTGGACTTGCCACCTCCAGAGGACAATGTTGAAGGTCTCCCATTTGTGTTCGTTGCTGATGAAGCATTTGCGCTGGGGGACCACCTGATGCGGCCATTCCCGATGAGGACCCTCACCCCGGAACAGAGGGTTTTTAATTACCGGCTGGCCAGAGCCCGAAGAGTGGTGCAGAACACATTTGGAATCCTGGCCAGCCGGTTCCGATTATTTCTGACACCCATCCATATGGCGGAGTATAAACTGAACCATATAATACTTGCCTGCTGTGTTCTCCATAATTTTTTAAGAAAACATTCAGCCAACTATGCTGGCTCAGTTGGGCCTGAGGCCGGAATCCCAAATCCATCAACACTGACGGCGCTTGAAAGTGGCCGTCCTGGCTTGCCCTCCCTGAGTGCCCGTGATGTCCGGTTACGATACCTGGAGTTCTTTGCGGGTAGGGGGGCTATCAATATGCCAGACAATCTGTGAAACCTTTTTCAAATAAAAAACAACCAAAAGAAATTCTTTGTGGACATTTACTGCTTGTGTTTGTTTTAGCTGACCCTGACAGAAATGTGTTGAGTGCAGAAAATGTCGTGATTGGGTAACCTTATAAAAAACAGTGTTGGCTGGTACTTCCTAAATGCAAAAACACATTTCACTACAACTGCACTTGTAGTGCAAAGTGGATTTGCCCTTAGGAAATAACCCCCATTTTTGCATAAAACAACAATTACATCACCCCAAAAGTGTTATAGTGTTGAGACAATAATCCACACTTTCTTGAGTAAGCCACTTTTTTATACCTGCACAATCACATGTGCATTTACGAAAGGTTTTTAAAACAAACCAACATGTTTGTTGTATAACAATTTTTGCAGTAGCATTATCAAAAATCGAAATATCCATTTCAGATAAAACAGGCCTGTGTAAAACAAACAAGAAAGCCAAAAAACTTGAACTTACAAAGTTCACATATGGTAAAACCTGAAGGCTATATCAGACATCAGTATTTAGGAACTGGGTTTGATATAGCGTTCAGATGGGTGGAAATCACCCCTGGAAAAGCCAAATTTGGAAGATGCACACCAATTTACGAATGTCAACATGTGCTATCTGCCATCAGGGGGGATCAAGGGACGTGTTTTGGGGGAGCAAGCCCTTCCACAACGCAACTTTATAATTGAGGAAGGGGTTCCACCCCCAAAACGCGTCCATTGATCTCCCGTGATGGCAGATAGCACATGTTGGCACACTGTGTGCATCCTCCAAATTTGGCTTTTCTAAACATTGAAAAAATTTTTGGAAGATTGGACCACAATAAAACAGGTGATTTTGTGGGGTTTAAATTCGCCCCAAAACATCAATGATGTTATTATTTTTTTTAATAACATCACTGATTTGTTGC
The DNA here is from genome assembly GCF_042186555.1 of Aquarana catesbeiana. Classification (NCBI taxonomy): domain Eukaryota; kingdom Metazoa; phylum Chordata; class Amphibia; order Anura; family Ranidae; genus Aquarana; species Aquarana catesbeiana. The sequence goes on along the minus strand of NC_133325.1, from coordinate 159,045,872 downwards.
TGTATGTTGTGCAATTCGAGATTACACCCCATGATCTCCCCGATTAGTATCTGGGCACTTTCAGATGTGAAACGGTCTCTCTCCCTCACATCACGATCACCTAAAAAGAGATAAAGAACAAAAAAAAGGTCTCAAAAATCTGCCAACATCCATCTCTTTTACCTGAGCCTGTAGTCGCAGACACTCACCTGTTGTGGTGCCAATCTCCACCACATCTTCTTCTTCCTCCTGCTCAGCTTCTTGTGTTGGTGTTATTTCCCCTTCTTTCAGAGGTGGGGGGTCTGTGTTCTCCTGGGATGAGGGGTGTCCTCCGAGTCTTTTCTCCCCTATGTAAAACAAAAATGGTATAATTAGCACACAGATATTTGATGGCAGAACTAGAAATAGGAAACATTGCTTGGAAGTGGAGTACTATTGTCTATTTTAGCCGAGTTCCAAGATGTATATTTTTTATTGCCCTTTGTCAAGCTGCAATACTTTACCTGTTTGGTACAAGCTTCACAGATGGAGACCCCCCTATAGTATACACTGGAGCACCTGTGTGCCCCCCCTAATAAAAATGGTGTTCTTGTGTCCCACACTAGTGCTCCAGTGTCCAGATGTAAAAACAGCTGCTCAGTGTCCTCTCCTTACACACAATCTAGTTGGCATTTCATTCTAGTAACAAACCCATCTACACAAACAAATATTTGGCATCCAAGTAGGCCCCAAAAAATGTGTGAAAATGCATATGGCCTAAACAATGGTGTTATAGAGGCCGAAAGAAAAATGTTTGATACGAACGAATAATGGGCCCATGAACATTAAAGTTGCCCTTTTAAACGTTACAATTAATAAAAGCATATGGAGCAGAACGAACGGAATAAAAACAGAAAGAATAGGAACACAGCACAACTACTTACTTTTTTGCAGCACTCTCCGGATCTTTCGGTACTGCTCTGGCTCTCTCAACTTCAGGTCCGACCACCGCTTCCTGAGCTGATCTTTAGATCTTCGTACCCCGAAATTCCTGTGAAGGCTTTTGATCACTTTAGCAATGATTTTTGCCTTTCGGATGTTGGGGTGGGGGTAAGGCCCATATTTTCCGTCATAGTCGGACTTCCTCATGATGTCGACCATCTCCAACATCTCCCCAAACGACATATTTGTGGCCTTAAAACGTCTCCTTCTGGATCGGGACGTGCCTGGATCCGGGCTTTCCTCCTCCTCATTGCTAGAATTAGCATGCACCTGCTGTAACTCCGCCATCATGCTCTTCACCCGCTGCGCCGAACAAAAAGGGGCGGGGAATAGACTAGAAAGAACATCAGGGGCGGGCGGAGTTACACGCATGCGCAGTGTGTATAAAGCGTAACACGCGTGCGTATTACGTACGGTCTGTGAGCGGAGGAAGGAGCATTGGACGCGCCGATCGTAAGAACGAAGGTAAGAGACAAACTTGTGCCTATACTGCTTCTAGATTGAGGCCTATATTGTAACAAGATTAGGAGAGTTTTGTGTGACATTAGGCTTTGTCTTGTGTTGTGTCTTGCAGTGAACATGGATATCTTAATGAAAGACAATGACTTCATGTCAGTATTCGTAGAGATGCTAAGTGAGCTGCCCTGTCTGTGGGAGATTACCCACCCCCATTTCAAGAACCAAGCAAAGAGGAAGGCAGCACTGGAGCAATTGTGTGCAATTGTGAAGCAGGTGATCCCCACGGCAGACATCACCTATTTAAAGATTTTCATTGGTGGCCTGAGGAGCACATATCTGAGGGAGCGCAAGAAAGTCCTGGATTCGCAGAGATCCGGAGCAGCAGATGACATCTATGTCCCCAGGATGTTGTACTACGACAGGCTGCACTTTCTGGCAGGCCAGACTGAACCCAGGCCATCCCTCTCCAGTCTTCCTTCCACGCTTCCTTCCCCCCTGGCTGAGGCTTCTGACGCCCAACCTGGGCCTTCCAGGCGATATGTGGAGGAGCCCAGCTTGAGCAAGGTATAGCATTCCTCTAAATATTTCTGCTTGTCCAATCAATGATGTTAACTAGATGTTAGTTGGGAGTACTAATTTAGGATTGTGATTGATGAAGCAAAACATTATAACCATGTCCCTTTTTCATACACAGGGAAGTCTCAGCCAGGAGGTGGCCGGGCCGAGCCGGCTGGCTGATCTGCAGGTCCCCCCACCCCCCCTGAAAAGAGAAAGTGGCAGTAGGAGGAGTACCCTAGAGGAGGCTGCTATAGCATTCTTTTGGAGGGCTACAGAGGTCCTGGGAGCACCCCACACCATGGAGGAGAACATTGCTGCCTTCATAGCCTATAAAATGCAGAGGATGGAGGAGGGCCAAAAAGTCTTGTGTGAGGCCCTCATATCGGAGGCTCTGGAGAAAGGTATGAGGGGCCAAATTACACCTCAGACACATCTTTGGGATGGTCCTCCTCCTCCTCCTCCCTCTCCTCCAGGTCCTCCCAGTCCTCCTCCAGGTCCCCCCAGTCCTCCTCCAGGTTCCCCCAGTCCTCCTCCAGGTTCCCCCAGTCCTCCTCCTCCAGGTCCTACTCCTCCTCCTGCCACATCTCCAACTGCACAGCCACAGCCCGGAAGGAAGCCTGGAAGGAAGACCAGACAGTGATTGCCCTGGGTTCAGTCTGGTCGGCCAAAAGATGCAGCCTCTTGTGGTACCACAGCCTGGGGACACAGATGTCATCTGCTGCTATCCAGATCTCTGCGAATCCCGGACCAGACTGCCCTCCCTTAGATATGGACTCCTCAGGCCACCAATTTTGATGTTGAAGAATTGTTGTCTGCCGTGGGGGTCCCAGGCTTCGCTAATTTCTGCTGTTGATCCAGTGTTGCCTCCCTCTTTGTTTGGTTCTGATCCCTTAATAAAGGATTTTTGTTTTGAATTATACTCTCCTATGTGTTTTACTTCAAAAATGACAGTTGGTTTGTGAGGATTCAGGTACATTTCAAATATACAATGTGAAATGAACAAGGGACACCAACACCAAACAATCTCCTTGAGATTAAGTAATAAAAGATATCAATGGTGTTGGGGTAACTTGACACACAAAACACACACAAAAATATTCGGGAGTAAAAATAAAAATAACATTGAACAAAGATCAGCCTTGGAAAAAATCCAAAATTAAAGAAAAAAAAAGGCTTAAAATCCAAAAAAAAAAAAATAAAAAATATAAAACTGTCAGATGTGACAACTAATAACAATATATTCAGGGAATCCCACTAAAAAAACACAAATAAAAGTTTGTGAGAAGTGTGTGTGAATATGAGCAGCAAAACTACTTAATTCTTGTCACATTATAAAGAAGAAGAGAGTGCGCTGTATTAAACCATTTTTAACATTGCAGCGTGACGAAAGTGCTGTATCCATTGTGAACGCTAAGTTTACCAGAACGAGCTGTCCCGTGTCGGAATTTCTTCTGAGCATGCGTGGCACTTTGTGCGTCGGAACAGGCCACACACGGTCGGAATTGACGCGATCGGATTTTGTTGTCGGAAAATTTTATCTCCTGCTCTCCAACTTTGTGTGTCGGAAAATCCGATGGAAAATGTCCGATGGCGCCCACACACGGTCGGAATTTCCGACAACACGCTCCGATCGGACATTGTCCATCGGAAAATCCGACCGTGTGTACGCGGCATAACAAGCCAGGAAAGTACAAATACCCCCCAAATGACCCCTTTTTTGAAAGTAGACATTCCAAGGTATTTAGTAAGATGCACGGTGGGGTTTTTGATGCTGTCATTTTTTCCCCACAATTATTTGCAAAATTAAGTTTTTGGGGTTTTTTTTCCACAAAATTGTCATTGTAATAGGTTATTTCTCTCACATGGAATGTGTATACCACAAATGACACCCCAAAATACATTCTGCTACTCCTCCTGAGTATTACAATACCACATGTGTGGGACTTTTTCACAGCCTGGCCACATAGAGAGGCCCAACATGCAGGGAGTACCATCAGGTGTTCTAGGAGCATAAATTACCCATCTAACTTGTTGACTACCTATTACACTTTTGAAGGCCCTGGAGCACCAGGACAATGACACCCATGTGGCACTGATGACAGATGGCACTAATACATGGCACCGATAACAGATGCACTAATATGTGGCACTGATGACACGTGGCACTGATGACAGATGGCACTAATACGTGGCACTGATGACAGATGCACTAGTACGTGGCACTGATGACACGTGACACTGATGACAGATGGCACTAATATGTGGCACTGATGACATGTGGCACTGATGACAGATGGCACTAATACATAGCACTGATATGTGGCACTGATGACACGTAACACTGACAGGTGGCACTGATAGGTGGCACCGGGGACAGATGGCACTGACAGGTGGCACTGAGGACAGATGGCACTTGGGACAGATGGCAATGGGGACAGATGGCACTGATAGGTGGCACTGGGAACAGATGGCACTGTGTTGTGTTAGTGTACCTGATTTTTTTTTTTACTGCCGCTGCAGCACGGAAGCTCTTCCTCCTCACATGCTGTCTCTGTGTGAGGAGGGAGAGCCGGCGATGAGAGATGATCTCATATGTTTACATATGAGATTATCTCCCATTGGACACTCCGATCGAGTGCTAAATGGCCGCTGTGATTGGCCATTTAGCACGATCTGTGATTGGCTGTGCCCAAGGGACACGGCCAACACAGATTTCCCCGGCTGCATGACCACGGTGGCGCACAGGGGGAATGTAAATAGTAGGCCGTCCAGGGACACCCTCCCGGTAATTGAGCACCGCGCTGTAGCCATCTTTCGGCTATAGCGCGGGCACAAAGTGGTTAAGTGGTTAAGATTTGGGGAGTTCACTTTAGGAATAAAAGACTTTTTATACAGATAATAAAGGTGTTCTATATGCCATTAATTGCCTTTCTTGAAAGTCTAGACCGGTCATAGTTTTATTACGTTATTTAGTCTATAAATGCCTGAAATCTGTGGGTCAAAGCAAAATATGTTCCTGGTAAAGAAAATCGGATAGCTGATGCTCTTTCTAGATTTCAAATTAATCATTATTTCCAACTATTTCCAGAAGCAGACATGAGAGTAACTTCATGCCCCCAGCAGCTTTGGAAAATAGTTTAGTCACGGGCAATAGGGATGAGCTTTATGTTTGGGTGGAACATGAGTTTGACTCAAACAGCGGGTGTTCGCCCCTTCGTTATGGGGCGTTCGTGTCAAATTCGAACGCCGCGTAATGCCCCATAATGCACTGCGAGATCGCAGTGCATTGCTGTATGATGATTGGCCAAAGCATGCACCATGACCTGCATGCTTTGGCCAGTCCCAGCGCCCTCAGATAAGAGAGTCATAATTGGCCAAAGGCAAGGTGCCTTTGGCCAATTATGGCTCAGAGGGACTAAGTCCATGCCCCACACTATATAAGGCTGCCTGCACGTCAGCCCTGTGTAGTGTGTTGTTGGCGTGGATGGAGAGAGAGTGTGATTTAGAGCAGACAGGCAGGTCATTCAGTTAGCTGCAGTGTATTTAATATATACAGTCAGTCAGTCTTGTATATATATATATATATATATATATATATATATATATATATATATATATATATCAAAGAAAATATAAATAACACTGCGCTAACCCAATGTGAAAAGCAGCTACATAAAATATGACCAATATTGTAAACAGAAGTAAAAGTGAAATGCAGCGCTAAAAATGATAACCAATGGTAAAATGCACATCAGACATGGTGACCATTACCAATATTTACATAGCTGAAACACATGAAGCATAATACCAAAACAATGAATATTAGACGGGATATAGTAAAGTCCTAATGTATGGCTATGAATCTGATACAAGAGAGTCCCAAACATAGGCTAAATATGAATGTTGGACTGATGTAGAAATCTTTTCTTGTATATCATGAGTTGTACGATCATGGGAAGTGAATAGATGGAATACGCTTACCAGCAGGAGTGGATTCGGATGCCGGTGACACCGAATCAAACAGGCTCTGAGATCCTTAATTGACGATGGTTGGACGATGGTTGGTCCTGGAAATCCTGGATCTCGAGGGGGATCTATCCTCTATGGTCCACGTCACGACTGTCCGTTCAGAAGCCCGAGAGGGAATTCTCCGCCACAAACAAGTCTCCAGAACATGGATGGTTCCCAAAAAGATAGATAGGACGCCAATAGTGCAGATCAAATGATGTATTTTATTGGATATAACCAATAATCAACAAACGATATAAAAACGTGATCACGTGTAAAACAATAAAATCAAGTGTAAGAAAGAGTAAGGCTCACCCGACGTGTTTCATCCACATGGACTTCAACAGGGGCATCAAACTCCTCTCCTACACTGTACAAATTTATATAAAAACTATGCCAATCATATGGCCAATCAAACGCCAGCAATGGAGTCATGTGACAAATCGACTCCTGATAGGCCAAAGAGGAATCAGCTGAATGCCTGGGACTGTCCAATGAGGCCACCCACTAATGGGGAAGGAACGTATCCCTTGACCAATGGGGAATTAATAAGAATAAAGATAATAACAATCAAGATGATAGGGAGAGAACCCAAATGATCATGATTTCCGCAGTGCTGTAATCATCTGTGCCCACTCAGAGTTCTACAATACATCAGTACATTTATCATAAAAGCATATACATAATGCCTAAATCCAGATTGTAAATGTGGGCATCCCGGGAAACATTATGCAGGTTATTAATGAAAGCCCCCTGTGGGTCACATGACCGCATCATTCCTAGCATGGCCAATCGTATTGCATACTGCACGATCCTTCTTATTGGATCTATGTAGTAAACAGGAAGAACCACAGGGAAATGATCACGTGACATTTCTGCTGACATAGTCACATGATCTCGAGAGACGAATCACGTCTCAATCACTAGAAGCCTGAGAGTCATGTGGCTACAAAGGAAGTCACATGTTCTCCTGTGGCCAATAGAACAGTCTTATATCTCCCACTCGTCCGAACTGTAAGCAGGGAAGGTAATTCCACCCACTACAGCCCGGAAGTGACGAATTTAGTGGCGGGGACAACAGGAAAGACAGAAGAGAGAAAAATCTCTCTATCTCCTGGTGTCAAGCTCCGAAGAGCTGCTCCATGTTAAATGTAAATGGATGAACAATATATTGAACAATAAGGATGAGAAATGTATGTGCCTCCACTAACATGTGCAGATATATATACGTGTGCCGTAATAAAATAATAAATGATATGTTAAATTTAGGATATGTAGCAATATAAAAATGTGAGTGCATAATGTGTAAGACTATTTAGTCAGCAAAAGTAAATGTGCAACAAATAAAGCTCAAAAGCAGCAGACAGGGAAAATAGCATCCTCCCCACTGCATAAATAAGTGAGGATGGAATTTAATAAAATTCTGAAATTAAGTGTGGGGGCTTGAATCCCCAAATGCGCTAGAAAGAAGGAGAAAATTTCCCCTCGTACATGGTCACTATCCCATAGGGACATGACTGAAAAAATAATAATAATGTGAGAAAATGAAAATATAAAAATAAAAAATAATATGGAAATGTGTGTCCATCCAGTAATATTTAAATCTATGGACCTATAATCTGAAAAAATGATGATGAAAATGTGCAGTGTGAATAGGTGAATATAAGTGAATACAACTAAAACTTGACAGAACATTATGGATAAATAAAGGGAACTGGACTGCCGTGAGAATAGTAATAAAGACCAATAAGATAAATATTAACCCCTTACAGTGTACAGAACAATCAGGCTTGGTTAATGAAGGAATTAATATCCCATTCTACATTTAACCCATGGGGCGAATAAGTGCGTAATTCAAATATCCAATATGTTTCGAGTCTTGAGACTCCTCGCACACATGATTCGTCCCTCCAGTTAGCAACAAATTTATCAATTATGAGAAATTGGGTTCCAGTAGGATCCTGATTGTAGTGTGTGAAATAATGTCTAGGCACCGTGTGGTTGGTCTTGCCTGCTAGTATGTTAGTGAGATGTTCTCCTACTCAAACTGAAAAGGTTCTTTTAGTATGACCCACGTACTGTTTTTTACAGGGGCAAGTTAGAAGATACACTATGTATTCTGTGGCACACGTAAAGTACTTCATGGAATAAGTGCATTGAGTGACTGTTGATTGAAAAGTATCAGTTTTACGTCTCCCATTGGTGTTAAAAAAACAGACTCTGCATTTCCTACAAGGAAAAAAACCTTTGCAGTCCTGAAAAAAAGGGGTCTTTTTGGGGGGATCTATGATGTTAGGGGCAATTTGTCCTTGGATGGATCTGGCTCCTCTAAATGTGACTCCGGCATGTTCTGGAAGTACTGGGCCTAAAAGTGCATCATTCCGAAGAATGCCCCAATGTTTTTTGACAATTTTTTGAATTTGCCTAGCTTGTACAGAATAGGTTGTAAAGAACGACCACTTAAATTTATCATCTTTGGTCTTCCTTGAATTAGTGACCAGCAGGGATCGTCTATCTATAGAACCCACCCTTTGTATTTCTGCCTCCAACTCTGTATATGTGTAACCCTTTTCAATGAATCTGTTTTTAAGGGTCTGGGCTTGAATGAAGTAATCTGCCTCATTGGTACAGTTGCGTCGCAGCCGAAGAAATTGGCTGCGAGGTACTGATTTTAGCCACTGTGAGTGGTGGCAACTGTCCAATGGGATATACCCATTACGGTCAGTGGGTTTGAAGAATGTTCGAAGCTCCAACCGATTATTTTGAACCTTAATCTCTAAATCCAGGAAATGTATAGACGTGAGACTGGCTTCATAGGTTAATGTAATACCTCGACTATTGCAATTCAAATGAGCCATGAATTCATGTAATGAGGAAAGATCGCCTTTCCATAGGAGGAGGATGTCGTCTATGTAACGGGCCCAGAGAGCCACTTCTGGTGAATAGACGACATTTGCTGACTAAATAGTCTTACACATTATGCACTCACATTTTTATATTGCTACATATCCTAAATTTAACATATCATTTATTATTTTATTACGGCACACGTATATATATCTGCACATGTTAGTGGAGGCACATACATTTCTCATCCTTATTGTTCAATATATTGTTCATCCATTTACATTTAACATGGAGCAGCTCTTCGGAGCTTGACACCAGGAGATAGAGAGATTTTTCTCTCTTCTGTCTTTCCTGTTGTCCCCGCCGCTAAATTCGTCACTTCCGGGCTGTAGTGGGTGGAATTACCTTCCCTGCTTACAGTTCGGATGAGTGGGAGATATAAGACTGTTCTATTGGCCACAGGAGTGACTTCCTTTGTAGCCACATGACTCTCAGGCTTCTAGTGATTGAGACGTGATTCGTCTCTCGAGATCATGTGACTATGTCAGCAGACATGTCACGTGATCATTTCCCTGTGGTTCTTCCTGTTTACTGCACAGATCCAATAAGAAGGATCGTGCAGTATGCAATACGATTGGCCATGCTAGGAATGATGCGGTCATGTGACCCACACTTCCTGGCTGTGGTGGATGGAATTACCTTCCCTGCTTACAGTCCGGACGAGTGGGAGATACAAGACTGTTCTATTGGCCACAGGAGAGCATGTGACTTCCTTTGTTGCCACATGACTCTCAGGCTTTTAGTGATTGAGACGTGATTCGTCTCTCGAGATCATGTGACTATGTCAGCAGACATGTCACGTGATCATTTCCCTGTGGTTCTTCCTGTTTACTACACAGATCCAATAAGAAGGATCGTGCAGTATGCAATACAATTGGCCATGCTAGGAATGATGCGGTCATGTGACCCACAGGGGGCTTTCATTAATAACCTGCATAATGTTTCCCGGGATGCCCACATTTACAATCTGGATTTAGGCATTATGTATTTGCTTTTATGATAAATGTACTGATGTATTGTAGAACTCTCTGAGTGGGCACAGATGATTACAGCACTGCGGAAATCATGATCATTTGGGCTCTCTCCCTATCATCTTGATTGTTATTATCTTTATTCTTATTAATTCCCCATTGGTCAAGGGATACGTTCCTTCCCCATTAGTGGGTGACCTCATTGGATAGTCCCAGGCAGTCAGCTGATTCCTCTTTGGCCTATCAGGAGTCGATTTGTCACATGACTCCATTGCTGGCGTTTGATTGGCCATATGATTGGCATAGTTTTTATATAAATTTGTACAGTGTAGGAGAGGAGTTTGATGCCCCTGTTGAAGTCCATGTGGACGAAACGCGTCGGGTGAGCCTTACTCTTTCTTACACTTGATTTTATTGTTTTACACGTGATCACGTTTTTATATCGTTTGTTGATTATTGGTTATATCCAATAAAATACGTCATTTGATCTGCACGATTGGCGTCCTATCTATCTTTTTGGGAACCATCCATGTTCTGGAGACTTGTTTGTGACGGAGAATTCCCTCTCGGGCTTCTGAACGGACAGTCGTGACGTGGACCATAGAGGATAGATCCCCCTCGAGATCCAGGATTTCCAGGACCAACCATCGTCCAACCATCATCCATTAAGGATCTCAGAGCCTGTTTGATTCGGTGTCACCGGCATCCGAATCCACTCCTTCTGGTAAGCGTATTACATCTATTCACTTCCCATGATCGTACAACTCATGATATACAAGAGAAGATTTCTACATCAGTCCAACATTCATATTTAGCCTATGTTTGGGACTCTCTTGAATCAGATTCATAGCCATACATTGGGACTTTACTATATCCCGTCTAATATTCAATTTTTTGGTATTATGCTTCATGTGTTTCAGCTATGTATATATTGGTAATGGTCACCATGTCTGATGTGCATTTTACCATTGGTTATCATTTTTAACGCGCATTTCACTTTTACTTAAATATAGAAAGGACATGATTGGTACAAAGGACAATAGTAGCAAAAATATTATAAATAATTGTCATAATAAAAAGTACATAATATAAAAAACAACATAAAAAACACAAAAGATAGTAAAATGAGATCATGATGATACAAGCTATAACCTGGCACCCTTGAGTGTGGACTCAACACGTTTCATGGCCTTTAAAGCCAATCATCAGGAGTAGGATGCTATGGAATAAATAAATAATATAATGTTGTATTGTAAAATATATATATTTATTACTACTTTTTAAAGAAACTTGCACTGATAGAAATATGTATTGTATGCTGCTACTTCTGCGCTCCTCTGAACTTGTTAGTTACCTGTTGTGCTGATCAGTCATTGGTTTCAGTACATTATAACTCACTGACCTGGCAAAATTAAGGAGAACATGTTTTACTTCATTGTGACATAACTTGGTAAATACTGTACCTGTTAATGGCAGATGATGTACTGAATCCAGAAAAACAAGCTACTAGCATTTTCAGTTTGAAGTCAGCAGTGATGACCCAAATTTTTCCATTTTTCATTCAGTACAAGTTTCCTTTAATGAACATAAAACTTTATTAAATTGATTTTTTTATATCTGCCTTGAGTTCAACTTAAAGTGATCTCCATTGTGTAGAATGTAGTGCAAACTGTTGGTTTATAAAAAATAATAAAATAACCAATACAAAAATATTGGTTCTAAATGGTGTAACTTTTTTACATTTCAAAAGGTTGTCAGTACAGTATGATTGATTATAGATAAGACTAAATAAAGAAGACTGACAACCACATAAAAAGGGATATTATTTCAGTATATGATTGTAGAAGACTATCATAGACAGAGTTTTGCAAACTGCAAGGTATGCAGATCCTTATTGCGTACTGAATTGTAATAACATCAAAAGAAGTCTTTACATGAAAATAAGAAACAACTTCAGTGCACTTTTACAAAATTATATTAAGCTTGGGAGACACCTAGTGGCAAAACCAAATACTACTCATACAAGGAAGATTTCTGAAAGCGGTTGTATACCCGCGTTTTTTTTTTGTTTTTTTCCTATACCTGCAAGGAAAAAGGCATAATGAGCTAGTATGCACCGCAAACTAGCTCATTATGAGATACTTACCTTAGAACGAGGCGCCGGCATCTCATCCTGTCCACGCCGAGGGAGCTGACATCTCCCCTCGGCGTGTCTTCCGGGTATCACGGCTCCGGCGCTGTGAGTGGCCGGAGCCGCGATGACGTCACTCCCACGCGTGCGCGCGGGAGACTTCAGTCCGGCAAGCTCCGAAGTTTGCCGGGCTGTCAGCCGAGAATCCCCTGTGCGCATGCGCCGTTGCAGTCAGCGGCTCATTGCAAGGGGAATAGCTCCTAAACCGTACAGGTTTAGGAGATATTTTTCTTACATACAGGTAAGCCTTATTATAGGCTTACCTGTAGGTAAAAGTTAACAAAAAAGGTATACAACCACTTTAAATGTATGCCTGGACAGAGAGGATCATTGAACTAACCAGCACATGATTTATTTCTCTGAAATTTTCAATATATTGACTATAATGACAACATCATTTTCTATTTGACACTCATAAATGCAGCCAGGCCCACAGCATTTTCAGCATTCTTCTTGTGGCTCGAGAATAAGTCTAGGGGTCTCTTTTAGTGTTTTTATTGAACAGGAACTTGGATAGGGATCATGGTATACCCCAAAACTGTCGAACTGTAGAATTTGAGCACTGCTAGGCTTCTGGCTCCTCTGTACAAAATGCAGGCTGTATCGTAAAACCTCAAGCTGCACTGTACTTTCTCCTAGCTGACTTTTACAACTCCTAGTTGTCTTACACAACTCCTGAATGCTGAACTAAATCAACCCACAGTCACTTCTCCACTGTTTAGCGGAATCAAGTACTCACTCAGCCCCAGAATGATTGAGCTTCTGCATACCAATTCTCCTGGCTCTACTCAGGCTCTGGTCCAGGCTCTCTTCAGTAGGACCCCCAGCTAAGCCTAGCTGGGACCTCGATGTCTTCAAAATGACTCCTCTGATTTCCCCTCAGTCTCTCCTTCCCTCTCTCTCTGCCTCAGACACACAGCCTCCAGCACAGGGGTAGGGTTGCCACCTGTCCGGTTTTGACCCGGACAGTCTGGGTTTTGACACATTTGCCCAGGTTTCCACCCGCCAGAAACTTGGGCACACATACCAACAGTCCAACCATCCTGTGGCCAGTAGCAGCCAGATCTCTGGCCCCGGCCACAATATCTAGAGGGGCGCATCCCGTTCCCGCTATCATGGTCACACACTGCTAGAACATCGGTGCACTCTGAGCCTAGCTCAGGAGTGGGCAGCTGGTGTGCTGTGATTGGCCGGACGGGTCATGTGATGGCTGACATGAGGGTCTGTGATTCACCCAGAGGAGCTGGTCATATGTGGAGGTGGGGCTGGACTGTGGGTAATCGTGCCTGCTTGCTCCCAGGGTCCTGCCTCACGCTGTGTGTTTCCTGAGGTCTCTCTCATCAGCCAAAACCTCCCTGTCTGCCCCCTTCCTGTCAATAACCCTCCTCTGTCAGCTCCCCTCCTCTGTTAGCCACCTTCCTGTCAGCCCCCTCCCTCCTCTCTGTCAGCCCTCCTCCTCTCTGTTAGCCCCCTTCCTGTCAATCACCCCCCTCTGTCAGCCCCCCTCCTCTGTTAGCCCCCTTCCTCTGTTAGCCCCCCCTCCTCTGTTAGCCCCCTTCCTGTCAATCACCCCCCTCTGTCAGCCCCCTTCCTGTCATTTACCCCCTCCTTTGTTAGCCCCCTCCTCTCTGTCAGCCACCCTCCTCCTCTGTCAGCCACCCTCCTCTATCAGCCCCCTCTCTCTCTCAGCCCCCCTCCTCTCTCTCAGCCCCCCTCCCTTTCATCTCCTTTCTCTCTCTCTCTTAGGCTCCAACTTTCTCAGCCCCTCGCTCACCCCCTCTCTCACCCCACCCCCCTCCCTCTCTCACCCCCTCCCTCTCTCACCCCCTCTCTCTTACCTCCTTCACCCTTTCTCTCACCCCCCCTCACCACTGCCTCTCTCTCAACTCCCCCTTTTTTACCTCCCTCTGAGTCAGCCCCTCTGCCTCAAGATAGTACATCCATGATCCTTGCTGCGATTGAGCAGAGTAGGACCTTGCTGCTGGTGCGCATAGATCATCTTGCCGAAGAATGCAATTTAATACAGAACAACCTCAACAAAATAAGGGGGAGGATGACTGAGACTGAGTCCCGAATATCTGCCACCAAAGATCTTACAGCCACCCACTCCACCTCCATTGCTTAGTTGCAGCGCACAGTTCAGGCCATCGTTGCAAAATCAGATGATGCTGAAAACCGACTGAGGCAATCCTGGGTCTGCCTGAGGGGGAGGAAGGGGACCGCTCGACAGAATTTACAGAGGAGTTCTTCAAAAACCTGCTGGGCCTTACAGATGTTCCTCCTACCTATGTGGTAGAAAGAGCCCATCGGGTGCCCATGGACCAAGCCATCCCTGGGAATATACCTAGGCCTTTCCTGGTCCGCTTCCTTAACTTTCGTGACAAAGACAGGATTCTTTTTGAAGCCTGCCGGCACCCCACACTCACATACAGCAATACCTCTGTCCATATTTTCCCTAACTTTTCGGCTGAATTGCAGAGAAAGAGAAAAACCTACAACGATGTCCAGAAATGGCTCAGAGATAAAAACATTAACCAGTTGCCGACTGCCGCACGACGATGTACATCGGCAGAATGGCACGGGCAGGCAAAAGGACTTACAGGTACGTCCTTGCCTTCCCGCGGGCGCGGGGTTCGATCGGACACAGGTGACGTTAGTTAGGGAGGTAAGTATATAGGTTCGCCGTCAGTGTTTTATAGCGACAGGGACCCCTATATACTACCTAATAAAGGTTTTAACCCCCTGATTGCCCCCTAGTTAACCCTTTCACCAGTGATCACCATATAATTGTTACGGGTGATGCTGGTTAATTAGTTTGTTATAGTTTTAGGGCACCCGCCGTTTATTACCTTATAAAGGTTTAACCCCCTGATCGCCCAGCGCTGATATAAGTGAAGTTTTTAGGGTCAGATAAGGTCTGCGTCGCCCCAGGCAGCGTCAGGTTAGCGCCAGTACCGCTAAAACCCACGCACGCAGCATACACCTCCCTTAGTGCTATAGTATCTGAACGGATCAATATCTGATCCGATCAGATCTATACTAGCATCCCCAGCAGTTTAGGGTCCCCAAAAACGCAGTGGTAGCGGGATCAGCCCAGATATCTGCTAGCACCTGCGTTTTGCCCCTCGGCCCGGCCCAGCCCAGCCCACCCAAGTGCAGTATCGATCGATCACTGACACTTACAAAACACTAAGCACACATAACTGCAGCGTTTGCAGAGTCAGGCCTGATCCCTGCGATCTCTAACAGTTTTTTGGTAGCATTTTGATACAGTCGCTGACAGTCAGGAGCTTTTTTGCCTGTGAGTCTCACTAGTGTACCCTTAAATTTAGAGCCCAAAATGGCAAATTGAAGCTACACTAGTGAAGAGGCCTACACGTTTCTGAGCATGACAGATAGTGAAGAGGAAGTCACTTATCTGTCATATTCAGGCTCAGAATACGATCCTGTAGACGACAGCGGCTCCATGACAGATAGCTCTGACGACGGAGTTGTGGTCCCTGCCAAGGTCAGGCATACCAGACCCCGAACTTCTTCTTCTGTCCTTGAAGTGCAAGAACCGCAGGTCCCTCGTATGGAGCAGAGCAGTACTAGCGCCGCTATTCCTTCTGGTGAACTGGCAAGCACCAGCGGCCTAGTACACCCTGGTCGTATATCCAGCACTGCAGTATCACGTGGTGACGTGGCGAGTCCCATAAGTGCAGTTCAAGCACTAGTAGTGTCCTGCTGCCACCAAGAAGACAAACACAGGCCCGTCATGCCCATAGTGCCCTTCCTGCTGCATTCGCCATTCTGAATTGGGAACCTACCACTTCTGCAGCACCCGTACTTCCCCCATTCACTGGCCAACCCCGAATTCAGGTGGAAACAGTTGATTTTACGCCACTGGATTTTTATTCACTGTTTTTCACCGAAGATCTCTATAGATCTATTGTGGACCAAAGCAATTTATACGCTGGCCAACACATTGCCGCTAATCCCCAGTCCTCCCTTGCCAGAGATTGGAGACCAATTATGGTCTCCGAATTTAAGATCTTTCTGGGCCTTTCCCTCAACATAGGCATAACTAAAAAGAGTGAGTTGCGGTCATATTGGTCAACTGACCCAATTCACCATATGCCCTTGTTCTCTGCCTCCATGACCAGGGCACGATACGAGCAGATTTTGCGGTTCATGCACTTCAATGACAATGAACTCTGTCGTCCTCGTGGAGACCCTGAATACGATCGGCTCTACAAAATTCGGCCCCTCGTAAACCACTTCAACCAGCGTTTTGCAGACTTGTTTACTCCCCATCAAGTTGTCTGCGTTGATGAGTCCCTGATTACATTTTCTGGCCGCTTGTCATTCAAACAGTACCTTCCCAGAAAGCGTGCCAGATACAGGGTCAAGATGTATAAGCTCTGTGACAGGGCCACAGGCTATACATGTAGTTTTATGGTTTACGAGGGCAAAGATAGTCACGTAGAGCCGACAAACTGCCCTGACTACATGGGAAGCGCTGGCAAGATAGTGTGGCACTTGGTGTCACCCATATTCGGAAAGGGGTACCATTTATATGTGAACAATTATTACACGAGCGTGCCACTTTTTAGTCACCTTTTTGATCATCAAATTGGAGCATGTGGCACTGTGCGACCTAATCGCCAGGGCTTTCCCCGGCGGCTTGTAGATTCCCGTCTTAGGCTGGGGGAGAGAGCCTGCTTGCGGTGTAATAATTTGCTCGCTATTAAGTGGAGGGACAATAAGAATGTTTTTGTTCTTACCTCCCTTCATGCAGACACGACGGTCCAAATTACTATGGCGACTGGTGTTGTCAAGAAACCCCTCTGTGTCCACGAATATAACCAAAATATGGGAGGGGTGGACCTCAACGACCAGTTGTTGGCGCCGTACCTAGTTGCCCGTAAGGCCAGACGCTGGTACAAAAAAGTGTCTGTATACTTATTTCAATTGGCTTTTCTGAACGCTCATGTGCTATACAGAGCTTCAGGACAGACTGGATTCTTCCTTGAAGCGGGGGTCCACCTATCTATCGTTTTTTTTTTTTTTAGTTCATTCACAAACTTTTCTTCTCAGCATTACATACTCACATATTGTGTGTAATATGTCCGCCTGTGTCAGATTTTGTAGGAAAGAATAACTTATATTATTCACTGCAGGCGGTTTCCATCTTCATTGTGGGCATTTGAAGCCCACAAGCATTTATTTCCTGGATGTGGTGAATGCTGTGCTCCCAGCATTCACCGCTCATTCCCGCACATGCTCAGTGGCATCCTGGGAAGCCTGAGACTAGATCCCAGGAGTCTGGGAGAGGCTAGAAACACGCCTACTCCCACAGGAGGAGAACCAGAAAGTGCAAAAAAGAATAGAAAAATAAAAGGTAATTACGGCGATTTAAATTTTTTTAAACGGCATGTCAGCATCTAAGCAAGGAAGAGAATACACACAGATATTGTTCAAAATTTGGGTGGAACTCCACTTTAAATTCCAGGAAGAGATCGTCAGAGTCCTTCTGTATCCAGACGGTGCTCCACCTCACCTTCCCCAACCAGATGCAGTAAGCCGGCTGCATGGGAGGCATTTTCCTTATGTCCTCCCGAGTACCCCTACCCAACGAGCCCCCCAAAGAAAATGTCGTGTCTGCAGAAAGCACGGATATAGGCGTGACACCCAGTATTATTGTCCCTCCTGTCCTGGCAATCCTGGTCTTTGCATTGGTGAATGTTTTGAGCGCTACCATACACTAGTTGAGTTTTAGCGTAGGGTACAGCATTGCACAGACTAGGACACACTTTCACAGGGTCTCCCAAGATGCCATCGCATTTTGAGAGACCCAAATCTGGAACCGTTACAGTTCTAAAAGTTAGTTATAAAAAAAAAAAAAAATGTGAAAAAAAAAAAAAAAAAAAATACACAAAAAAAATATAAAATAAAAAAACCAAAGATAGTTGTCGTTTTATTGTTCTTTCTCTCTCTATTTTCTCTCTATTGTTCTGCTCTTTTTTACTGTATTCTATTCGGCGATGTTTTATTGTTGTTATGTTTTATCATGTTTGCTTTTCAGGTATGTAATTTTTTTATAGTTTACTGTGTTTTAACCATTTTTTTGTTTTCAGGTACGCCATTCAGCTGCAGCGCAGATTTATTTATCTTGACAGCAACAGCGTTTGCTCCCACGATACATAAAGCCGTAACTCGAGCGCCGTCGGAGGTGATTTCACCACCACGGTTACATACTTCAGCATATATGCCGAAGCGTGGGGGCAGCAGTGGGTGGAGGAGCGATTTGCTCCTGCCTTTTGCGGGAGGATGCCCCCATACTTCGGCATATATATATTTTAGGCACAGGTTGCATTAAATGTTTTATTTTTTACTGTTTTTTTTTGTATTTGCTTTGCAGGTATGGTAAGTCTTACTGTTATACTGTAATGTTATTTTGTTTTATTGTTAACCATCATTTGCTTAGCAGGTACGCCATTCAGTTGCAGCACGGATTTATTTTATTTATTTTATTATTTTATTTATTTCAGGTACTTATATAGCGCCGTCAATTTACGCAGCGCTTTACATATATATATTATACATTCACATCAGTCCCTATACCCTCAAGGAGCTTACAATCTAAGGTCCCTAACTCACATTCATACTTATACTAGGGCCAATTTAGACAGGATCCAATTAACCTACCAGCATGTCTTTGGAGTGTGGGAGGAAACCGGAGTACCCGGAGGAAACCCACGCAGACACAGGGAGAACATGCAAACTCCAGGCAGGTAGTGTCGTGGACGGGATTCGAACCAGCGACCCTTCTTACTGCTAGGCGAGTGTGCTACCCACTACTCCTCTGTGCCGCCCATATTTATTTATCTTGACAGCAACAGCATTTGCTCCCACGATACATAAAGCCCTGACTTCAGCGCTGTCGGAGGTGATTTCACCACCACAGTTACATACTTCAGCATATATGCCGAAGCGTGGGGGCAGCAGTGGGCGGAGGAGCGATTTGCTCCTACCTTTTGCGGGAGGATGCCCCCATGCTTCGGCATATATAAACGGTGCATATATGCCCATCATTAGAAGTGGGTGGATGAAGGGAGGTATTCTAATGGTGGGCATACCCACCGATCAATCTCTTTTTTTCGTTCAGCCCACAGGCTGCATGAAAAAAAAGTTTACAATATATGCCCAACAAGGACCAGCAAGGTACTGGTATGTTGCTGGACTTTAAGTGGTTATACCAGAATAATGCCTGCAGGTTTAGGTATTATCTTGGTATCATTCTTTTCAGCCAGCGGTCGACTTTCATGTTAAAGCAATCCTAGCAGCTAATTAGCCTCTAGACTGCTTTTACAAGCAGTAGGAGGGAATACCCCCCTCCCACCGTCTTCCATGTTTTTCTCTGGCTCTCCTGTCCCAACAGGGAACCTGAGAATGCAGCCGTTGATTCGGCCAGCTGACCATAGAGCTGATCAGAGACCAGAATGGCTCCAATCATCTCTATGGCCTAAGAAACCTGAAGCTAAGAGCATTTTATGACTTAGATTTCGCCGGATGTAAACAGCGCCATTGGGAAATTGGGAAAGCATTTTATCACACCGATCTTGGTGTGGTCAGAGGAGAGATCTAGGGTCTAATAGACCCCAATTTTTTCAAAAAAAGAGTACCTGTCACTACCTATTGCTACCATAGGGGATATTTACATTCCCTGAGATAACAATAAAAATGCAAAAAAAATGAAAGGAACAATTTAAAAATAAGATAAAAAAGCAAAAAAAATAAAGGAAAAAAAAAAAAAAAAAGCACCCCTGTCCCCCCCGCTCTCGTGCAAAGGCGAACGCAAGCGTTGGTCTGGCGTCAAATGTAAACAGCAATTGCACCATGCATGTGAGGTATCACCGCGAAGGTCAGATCGAGGGCAGTAGTTTTAGCAGTAGACCTCCTCTGTAAATCTAAAGTGGTAACCTGTAAAGGCTTTTAAAGGCTTTTAAAAATGTATTTAGTTTGTCGCCACTGCACGTTTGTGCACAATTTTAAAGCATGTCGTGTTTGGTATCCATGTACTCGGCCTAAGATCATATTTTTTATTTCATCAAACATTTGGGAAATATAGTGTGTTTTAGTGCATTAAAATTTTAAAAAGTGTGTTTTTTCCCCAAAAAATGCGTTCGAAAAATTGCTGCGCAAATACTGTGTGAAAAAAAAAAATAAAACACCCACCATTTTAATCTGTGGGCCTTTGCTTTAAAAATATATATATAATGTTTGGGGGTTCAAAGTAATTTTCTTGCAGAAAAAAAAATGTTTTCATGTAAACAAAAAGTGTCAGAAAGAGCTTTGTCTTCAAGTGGTTAGAAGAGTGGGTGATGTGTGACATAAGCTTCTAAATGTTGTACATAAAATGCCAGTACAGTTCAAATGACCCCAAATGACCCCATTTTGGAAAGTAGACACCCCAAGCTATTTGCTGAGAGGCATGTCAAGTCCATGGAATATTTATTATGTGACACAAGTTGCGGGAAAAAGACAAAATTATTTTTTTTTTTTTTTGCACAAAGTTGTCACTAAATGATATATTGCTCAAACATGCCATGGGAATATGTGAAATTACACCCCAAAATACATTCTGTTGCTTCTCCTGAGTTCGGGGATACCACATGTGTGAGACTTTTTGGGAGCCTAGCTGCGTACGGGACCCCGAAAACCAAGCACCGCCTTCAGGCTTTCTAAGGGTGTAAATTTTTTATTTCACTCTTCACTGCCTATCACAGTTTCGGAGGCCATGGAATGCCCAGATGGCACAAAACCCCTCTAAATGACCCCATTTTAGACAGTAGACACCCCAAGCTATTTGCTGAGAGGTATGGCGAGTATTTTGCAGACCTCACTTTTTGTCACAAAGTTTTGAAAATTGAAAAAAAAAAACATTTTTCTTGTCTTTCTTCATTTTCAAAAACAAATGAGAGCTGCAAAATACTCACCATGCCTCTCAGCAAATAGCTTGGGGTGTCTACTTTCCAAAATGGGGTCATTTGGGGGGGGTTTTGTGCCATCTTGGCATTTTATGGCCTTCAAAACTGTGATAGGTAGTGAGGAGTGAATTCAAAAATTTACGCCCTTAGAAATCCTGAAGGCGGTGCTTGGTTTTCGGGGCACCGTATGCAGCTAGGCCCCCAAAAAGTCCCACACATGTGGTATCCCCGTACTCAGGTGAAGCAGCAGAATGTATTTTGGGGTGTAATTCCACATATGCCCATGGCATGTTTGAGCAATATATCATTTAGTGAAAACTTTTTGTAAAAAAATGTTTATTTTTATTTTTTTATCATTATTCAATCACTTGGGACAAAAACATTTAAAATTCAATGGGCTTAACATGCCTCTCAGCAATTTCCTTGGGGTGTCTACTTTCCAAAATGGGGTCATTTGGGGGGGGGTTTGTACTGCCCTGCCATTTTAGCACCTCAAGAAATGACATAGGCAGTCATAAACTAAAAGCTGTGTAAATTCCAGAAAATGTACCCTAGTTTGTAAACGCTATAACTTTTGCGCAAACCAATAAATATATGCGTATTGACATTTTTTTTACCAAGGACATGTGGCCGAATACATTTTGGCCTAAATGTATGACTAAAATTGAGTTTATTGGATTTTTTTTATAACAAAAAGTTGAAAATATAATTTTTTTTTCAAAATTTTCAGTCTTTTTACGTTTATAGCGCAAAAAATAAAAACCGCAGAGGTGATCAAATACCATCAAAAGAAAGCTCTATTTGTGGGAAGAAAAGGACGCAAATTTAGTTTGGGTACAGCAATCCATGACCGCGCAATTAGCAGTTAAAGTGATGCAGTGCCAAATTGTAAAAAGTGCTCTGGTCAGGAAGGGGGTAAATCCTTCAGGGGCTGAAGTGGTTAAATACAGCATGCTTTACCCCAGCCGTCTCCGAGTCCAACACGACGGCACAGTCCGTGTCTTTGGTACCCCGGCGGATGCTGACGACATGCTGACCACCTTGGGATGAGGGTTTCTTACCTCAAAACTTCATTTGATGCACGGATTTTCCACATCCTGAATTGCCTTATCCTACTTCCTATACTGCAATTACCGGAGTTACCTTGAGTGTACCTCAACGCGTGATACACACCTACCCCCCCCACAGTTTGTTTTCATAGAGACCAACAAAAGTGGTCATGATGGACTATCAAGGCCCTATGGGAAGAAGAACCATTGGTAACCCCTAGGTCGCTCATCAACTATACTGCAGAACTTTGGCTATGTTTTTGGACTTAAATTGCCTTAGCCAGGTAATGTTGGGGGTTTTGGCTAGGTGATAGGGCGTTAATTTGTTATGTTAATTATACATATGCTCAGCTGCTCTTCTTTATGGTATGGGGTCTTTGTATGGTTATAGTGGTCGTATTATTTTTTAAAGACATGATGGCGCCTACTCTGCCCACATTTGGGCCCTGAGGGGACTCCTGGGTTAGTATCCTATTCCACCCAAACTAAAGTGCATGACCAATATATGGAAATTAAACTTATTTCATGGAATATCCGTGGCCTCAATGATAAATTCAAAAGATCTTTACTTTTTAACCACTTGCTGACCAATCGCCATCATTTTACTGCTGCATTATTCGTCACAATCCCATGAACTGTCACAGCTATACATCGGTCCCTTTAAGCGAGATAGCAGAGTGTGGGTACTGATGCCCGTGACCAGCTGTTGCTATGACGAGAGGCAGAACAGGCATGTGTGTGTGTAAACACACATCCCAGTTCTGTGAGGAAAGGAGAGAGAGATTGTGAGTTCCTGGGAACCATGATCTCTATAGTCAGTCCCACCCCCCACAGTTAGAACACAAACACATAGGGAACACAGCTAACACTTTGATCGTCTACTAGTGTTAACCCCTTCCCTGCCAGTGGCATTTATACAGTAATCAGTGCATATTTATAGCACTGATGGCTGTATAATTGTCATTCGACCCAAAAATGTGTCAAAAGTGTCCCATATGTCTGCCACAATGTCGCAGTCTCCATAAAAATCGCAGATCGCCGCCATTACTAGTAAAAAAGGAAAATAAAAATGCCATAAATCCATCCCCTATTTGGTAGATGTTATAACTTTTGCACAAACCAATCAATATACACTTTTTGCGATTTTTATTACAAAAAAAAAAAAAAAAAAAAGAAAGAAAAACAATATTTTCTACTTTCTGTTCTAAAACATATCAAATAAAATCTAATTTCTTCATAAATGCAAAAATGTATTCTGCTACATGCTACATGTCTTTAGTAAAAAAAAAAATCCCAATAAGTGTATATTAATTGGTTTTGACAAAGCACGTATTAACATGTGAAACACGTCAACCTTTTCCCCTGCAAACATGCTAGTACTTTTTATTAAATTTTATAGTACAGACAACATCAGCCGCAAATTGCGGAAATTGGCCACCGGTTACAGTAGAAGTCCATTGCGCATTAACAAAAACACAAACACAATAAATATTTGAAAACACAAACAAAACAAAAAAATACAACACTTGCTCAGACAGAAATACACAGTCCCGAACCTCCCACCGGAAGTGGGTACATAGTGATTAAGCTCATAGACATCACGTGCAATCCTACAGGATGATACTTGCAGTTCAGCTCAACAACCCCCCCCCCCCCATCAGGGGAAATTAAGGACCAGATTGGTTTGCACAACAGCCTGACGGACACTAATGACAGCTTTACAGGATGTCCCCATTCTGCTTTTTATTTTACTTGCTATGTGAGTTACCATTTATATTTTACTATTAAAGTGGTTTTACTACTACACTTAGAGTCACTTCTCTCTCTTGCATCTTTAGCTACTGCTGGATATCGCTTCAGGTTCTCAAGTACGAAGCTACCGTTTGTGATGGACTAACAATACCACAAAAAGACTTTGAGATAGTTTTGTCTCTTCTTATGGACATTTGCATTGTTTCTTTGTGTGTGTTTTCCTAACCTTAGCCATATCCAGGCCCCTCATATTTGTTAGGACATTAGAATTTTGCTAGTATTGCGCCACTATTTCCATATAGTTAGCCATCATGAATGTGTTAACATTCATAAACAGCTTGCTTATGGTTGTGATCTGTGATTGGCTACAGCTAACTATATGGTACAGGCAGCCAGGTACCTGTGAATGCTGTGGGCCAATCACAGATCACATCTGTGGGCAAGCTGTTCATGAATGGAAATCCTATCATGACAGTTTGTTTCCATTGGTATCAAGTGATCGCTTTGATACCAATGTAAACAAACAGTCATATCGATCACATGATACCCAATACCTAATTACCGGTAATTGTGATTTGTTGTGTCGACTAGACACAGTGGTCACAGGAGCGGTGAGGTCCTAATACAGAATAGGCGGAATCAGGTATACATACGTGACCCAGGCCTGATCGTGCTGCCTGCCTGTAATAAATGTCCGGCGGGTGGTCAGCTAGTGGTTCCAGGCCCGACTTTAACATTGATTGGACCCTGGGCAAGCATTTTATTGGGCCCCCTTCCATGGGCCGACTCTGACCCCACCCCCCCAACATGCAATTTCGCTCTCCACCTGCTCTGAGACATACAATAATTAGCATAATAAATTCAAAATTGGCTTCCTGCAGCAGATAAGGCAGCGATGGCAATGGGTTGTCAAAGGTTACAGCATATCATTACCACTCACTGACTGGTTGTCAGCGTTTACAGCACACATTAAGGTTCACTGATTAGTTGCTAAAGGTTACAGTAATCATTACTACTAGAGGTTACTGCACATCATTACCACTCACCCATTGATTGTTATATGTTACTGCACATCCTTACTGCTCACTGGTTGCTAGAGGTTACTGCACAACATTACCGCTCACTCATTGGTTGCTAGAGGTTACTGCTAATTATTATTGCTTACTGATTGGTTGCTAGAGGTTACTGCTAATTATTACTGCTCACTGATTGGTTGTTAGAGGTTATGTCATGAGAGGGTTTACCCGTTGGTGGCGCTATCGGTCTCTTGGATCGCAGTACCAGTGTCCATCAGCAGGTGTCTTTCAACACCTAGGACCTGCAGTAAGAGGTCTTTCCTGCTGGTGGCACTGTTGCATCCTTGGGCCGTAGTACCGGTGTCAACCAGCGGGTGCACTCTGGCAGTGTGGAGCAAACAACACACACTGCGCTCAGCTGTGACATGAGGTCAATTACCACAGCCTTATAAATACCCGGCAAGCCCTCATAGGCTTGCCTTGGTATCTCTCTCCCTGTATTCTGACCTTGCTGCCTGTTATTTTGACCTTGAGCCTGCATCTACCTTGTCCTGACCTGATCTGATCCAATCCCTATCCTGAGGCCTTCCTAGTCCTGTCCCTTCTGTTCCTGGTTACCTTGGAGCCCTGCCCTGTACCCCATCCATCCATCCTCTCCCTGTCCTGTTCAGTTTCCCGTCCTTACCCTTCTGTTGACTTCCCTGTGTATGACCTTGGCTTGGCTTTGTTTACGATTACGGTATCTCCATTTACTTGTATATATTGTTGTTTGTAGTGGGTTGTTGTGTTGGTTTTACACTGTTTATATTCCTTTTACTTATCACTTGTTAATAAACACCATTATTTCACTTACATGTGTTTCTGGTCTCCTCTGTGCAGTCCACACAGTCTGGTCAATTAGATAGCCTGACAGTATACCAAGGCCATCCCTGACCAGACGTGGCTGCACTGAGAAACCGTCCTGTTACGGTGGGCGCGCAAAATGGACTTTGATGAAATTGTCTATTATTCTCTGCTGGCGGCAGAGGATAATGAATATTGTTGTCAGACTCTTAAAGATTGGACCCGTGACCAACTGCTGGAAACGATACAAACAGCCCATTTATTTGTAGATCAAGGTCATGCGTTATTTGAGGATGTTCAGCCTTTGATCCAATTATGTACAAAGTCAGCCTTGTCATGCACTCCCGAAGGTAGTGACGATTTCTCCCCTCCTTTCAGTTGTGACCAGGTTGAATCCCTGGTATGGTTGTTAGAGGATGATCCGGCTTTCTTTGATGAACATTATTCCGCTTGTTCCCAGCAGGTGTTATCCGATTGCATTCATTCAGTACAATCTCTGGTTAGTCAGGCTGTGTGTAAATCAGCGTTTGTTCAACCTTTGCTGCAGGCATGGTCAGATCTCCTGTCTTTAGCTAAGCCACAATATTCCAGCCCTGCCATTAATCATCTGCCTTCCAAAAGATCTATCCCCCCGTCACCTATGGCAACCTCAGCTACAACCCAGTTTAATCAGTTCCCTACCAAATACTACCACCCAGTCTCCAAGTGTCGCACCTATCCTGCCTTCAATCCACCTGTCTCTTCTCCTCCACCTGTAACAGTCCCACAAAACCCTTCTCTAGCTACAGTTCCTTGGTCTTCCTTCTGCCCAGCTACTTTCTTTTCTTACAGCCCTGCACCTACATACAAGACTGCATGGGCTAAACCAAAAAAGAAACAAAAATTCTTCCCGACCCACACCATCTTGCCAGTAACCCAACCTGCTCCCACTTTCCAGTCTGATGTGCCCACCTTCCAGTCTGATGCACCCGCTCTCCAGTCTAATGCACCTGCTATCCAGTCTGATATGCCTTCCTTCCAGCCAGATGTCTTGAAGCTTGCCTTCCAGCCTGAAGTCCCGGTGCCCGCTTTTCAGTCTGTGCCCGCTCCCCAGTCTGATGTCTTCATGCCTGCCTCCCAGTCTGTTGTCCCGATGCCTGCCATCCAGCTTGATGTCCCTGCCTTCCAGCTTGATGTCCCTGCCTTCCAGCTTGATGTCCCTGCCTTCCAGCTCGATGTCCCTGCTTTCCAGCTCGATGTCCCTGCCTTTCAGTCTGATGTGCCCACCTTCCAGTCTGATGCACCAGCTCTCCAGTCTAATGCACCTGCTATCCAGTCTGATATGCCTGCCTTCCAGCCGGATGTCTTGAAGCTTACCTTCCAGCCTGAAGTCCCGGTGCCCGCTTTTCAGTCTGTGCCCGCTCCCCAGTCTGATGTCTTCATGCCTGCCTCCCAGCCTGATGTCCCGAAGCTTGCCTTTCAGCCTGATGTCTTGGTTTCTGCATTTCCACCTGATGTCTCGATGCCTACCTCCCAGCCTGATGTCCGGGTGTCTGCCCTCCAGCCTGATGTCTGGGTGTCTGCCCTCCAGCCTGATGTCCGGGTGTCTGCCCTCCAGCCTGATGTCCGGGTGTCTGCCCTCCAGCCTGATGTCTTGCAGCTTGCCTTCCAGCCTGATGTCTTGATACCTACCTACCAGTCTGATGTGCCAGCTTCCCAGTCTGATGTGCCAGCTTCCCAGTCTGATGTGCCAGCTTCCCAGATTGATGTGCCAGCTTCCCAGATTGATGTGCCAGCTTCCCAGATTGATATGCCAGCTTCCCAGATTGATGTGCCAGCTTCCCAGATTGATGTGCCAGCCTCCCAGATTGATGTGCCAGCTTCCCAGATTGATGTGCCAGCTTCCCAGATTGATGTGCCAGCTCCCCAGATTGATGTGCCAGCTTCCCAGATTGATGTGCCAGCTTCCCAGTTTGCTGTACCAGCTTCCCAGCCTGATGTCTTGCAGCTTGCCTTCCAGCCTGATGTCTTGATGCCTACCTACCAGTCTGATGTGCCAGCTTCCCAGTCTGATGTGCCAGCTTCCCAGATTGATGTGCCAGCTTCCCAGATTGATGTGCCAGCTTCCCAGATTGATGTGCCAGCTTCCCAGCCTGATGTCTTGCAGCTTGCCTTCCAGCCTGATGTCCCGAAGATTGCCTCCCAGTCTGATGTGCCAGCTTCTCAGTCTGATGTGCCAGCTTCCCAGACGGATGTGCCAGCTTCCCAGACGGATGTGCCAGCTTCCCAGACGGATGTGCCAGCTTCCCAGTTTGATGTGCCAGCTTCCCAGTTTGATGTGCCAGCTTCCCAGTCTGATGTGCCAGCTTCCCAGTTTGATGTGCCAGCTTCTCAGTCTGATGTGCCAGCTTCCCAGTCTGATGTGCCAGCTTCCCAGTCTGATGTCTCGAAGTTTGCCTTCCAGCCTGATGCCTCGATGCCTGCCTTCCAGTGTGATGTGCCAGTTCCCCAGTCTGTTGTCTCAGTGCCTGCCCTCCAGCCTGATGTCTCGAAGCTTGCTTCCCAGTCTGATGTGCCAGCTTCCCAGTCTGATGTGCCAGCTTCCCAGACTGACGTGCCAGCTTCCCAGACTGTTGTGCCTGCTGCCCAGCTCGAAGTGCCCATGCCCGCTGCCCAGCCTGATGTGCCTGCTGCCCAGCTCGAAGTGCCCATGCCCGCTGCCCAGCCTGATGTGCCTGCTGCCCAGCTCGAAGTGCCCATGCCCGCTGCCCAGCCGGATGTGCCTGCTGCCCAGCTGGAAGTGCCCATGCCCGCTGCACAGCCTGATGTGCCTGCTGCCCAGCTCGACGTGCCTGCTGCCAAGCTCAAAGTGCTCGTGCCTGCTGCCCAGCTCGATGACCTGGAGTC